>NW_027623346.1:17557-27620 GCF_034508935.2 Berghia stephanieae
TTCACTTGAAATAAGGAAACTTTGGGGTTGTATTTGGCAATGTGTTCATATATCAGAAAATATTTGTAATCAGTTATCTATTTAGATCTATATAATATATAAACACAATACCAAATATCACCCCAATTCCCTTTTTGTGTGTGCGGAAATTCCTTTTTCGGCATTGAAATTCCTCCGAGTGGTGTCTGAAAATCCTGTGAGTTAAATTGAAAATTGGCGTCTCTGCAAATGTTACTATTTTCGTCAAATTTTCAATGCCCGTATCTGAGGAGTTATCTTTGCCCATTGATTTGATTATGTGTGAAAACGGTGCCTCACCTCGAAGTTGTTTTTCTTAAAACTTGGTTTTTACACTCTCCCTACTTCAAACGGTCATAGTTGGGCAATGAATAATCAGAATTTTATAAATTTGGTATCAAAATTTTAAGCATAATATAAGCTATGATTGGGTACCAAAAACCCAAAATTGAAAAATCCGACTTAATACCGTTTCGAGGCGGAGGGTCACATATAAGTCTGAAGGTGAGTGTCATGCAACATGATCACATGACCAGACATCTTTCAAATGCGTGGTGGAACAAGCCACATGTGGTTGTTTCGTCAGACTTTTAAAAAATCATTAACTAAGTACAATCATGATGTCATAATGTTGGTGGGTGTCATTCTCTGGGTCAATTTTACTGGTCAGTGACGACCACCAGAAATTGTCTAGACTGTCCGTGATAAGAATATAGAGTAATTAAAAGTGTCTTTTGACGTAGTGCTCAATGTCTCTGATATTCTCTTATTGGTATAATCTATGAGACTATACTAAATTGTCGTCTTTGTGACGTTTGCTACAAAATAGTCCCAAGTTATTTGGAAAAGCGAAGTAAAATAATATTTGCTTCCGTCAGCTTCTCTGAATTTTTCATGCAATGTAAGAATTTGTATTCATACGCCACAATAAGGAGTAGATGTTAACCAAATGTTTCTTGTTAGTGCCAGATCAAATGTTGCTTCTCGCTCGAAGCTCAAAAAAATAAACAACAATGTGAAATTGAATGTAAGCTTTAATTTTTTTTTCAACGAAAACAGATCGTGGGCGTTTCAGGTATCCCCATTATCAACAAAACAGGATGAATGAAACACTACAGAAGATTAAGATAATATGAGATAATTTGTGTTAGAGAGGTGGGCCTTTGGCCTACCAACCTCCGCTGCACGTCCAACTCGCCTTGAGCATGCATTCACGTAAAATATAAAGATTTTTTTAAAAAACCTACCTCTGTTTCAAAAACTAGCATCTTTCAACTTTCTAAGAAACATTTTGATTTTTCAGAACTTTAGTTCGTTAAAAAAATACCGGCCAATCTGACCCGTTGAGTCGAATGAAAACGAAATTTTGTTGTTTACACGGTTCAAAGGAAATGCCGTAAATAAGCTTTCATGGACTTCCTGTGTTGTTTTTACAGTGTCACGTGACCGTTTTGAGAAATTTGACGTCTGCTACAAATAATTAGACCGGTGGGGGTAGATATTTTCGTTGGAGCAGAAAAAAGTGAGTATTATTTCTTTTACTTGTAGAGAGGCCTAGGGTCCACCAGCAGACCAGTTGATTGAATGAAAGAGAAAAAGGCCTTTTTTATCCGCCGCCACCACCAACCTTGAAAGAGTGGAAGGGGGGGGGGGGGGGGGGGGGTGCATGCCGACGAAAGTGTCGCTTGGTGACCCTGGTGACGTAGAGGTGACGTAGAGCATCTCAAGGATACTGGCAGTTGCAGGTGTTCTTAACCCTTAACAGCGAAGCTAATTTTTTGCTTTTAGATAATAGTTTGCTTTTATCTTTATTATCGTTTCCACCAAGAGAGCAGTCAGACTATCGCAACTCGGACTTCAATTGTCTATAATCGTTTTGCCGTTACCTGTCATTTGATGATAGAAGATTTGGTGTTAGGTCAAAGATCGAATTTTGCCGCTAAAAGGTTGCATTGCTACTGGGTTTGCTCTCCCCCCCCCCTTTTTTTTTTCTTTTTTTTCACCTTAGTATTGTTGGTTGCTGCTATTTCCCTTTTTATGATTAGCAAGTGCCGTAGGAGTCTCACAGGATGCAGGAGTACTGCAATTAACCCTTTGCCAGTGACACTGATTTTTTTTGTTTTCAAATAATAGTCTTCATTTATATTATTTTTTAACGCAGAAAAACAAACACGTTTCCACCATAAGAGCAGTAAGAATATTGATAAAAAGCGCTTTGAGCACGTTGGGTGGATATTGCCCTATATAAAAGCTCATGTTTTTAAATTGTATTTTGTTTTTTGTCTTTTGATGAAAACGGTAAGATTTTATTTTTGGTCCAAGTAAGATTGATATTCGCCTTTAAAAGGTTAAGTTATTTTGTTTTTTTTTTTCAGGTTTTTGTTTTTTTTCAAATGCCTAGTGAGAGAGAAAAAACAAAACAATCATACATGTATCTGCAAACAGCAGAACGTTTTCATTTTACAATGAGATGGGAAGGGGAAGGATAACACTATGACAAGAGAGAGAGAGAGAGAGAGAGAGAGAGAGAGAGAGAGAGAGAGAGAGAGAGAGAGAGAGAGAGAGAGAGGGGAGGGTGGCGGGGGGATGGGGGGATAGTAAGGGGGAATGGGAAAAGATGAAAGAAACAATGGGTTGCCTGATGACGTAGATCAAAGGATTGTTACAGCGGTGTTCACGGTGCGTACTTCGTGAAATTTTAACCTTTTACAGTGACACTGATTTTTTTCTCCAGATTGCTTATGCAGAATAAATCGTTTCCACCAAGAGAGCAGTAGTAAGAGTATATTTCGACTCGGGCTTCAATTAAACTATAAAATCGCAAAGCTTGTCTTTTAATGATAACATTAAGACTAAGATCTGGAGTTTGGGCTTGGGGAGTGTAAAATGGAATCTCGCCATTAATGGTTAAAATTGTTTTGATTTTTAAAAAAATAACACACACACACACACACACACACACACCACACACACACACGAGCGCGCGCGGTCACGACAGCGAGGACCATCTATTGCTTGTGTTGCAACGGTAAACCAGTTTACGTGTACGTAGATCCTGAGGCTAGATGCCCCGTTACCGTGTACGTAGGCACTCCCCCCCCCCCCCCCCCCCAAAAAAAAAAGAAAGAGAAACACACACACTCACACATACACACGCACACACTGACACACACACATACCACACACACACACACACACACACACCAGTCTAGCATCCGCTACGAACTAATTTTGCTCACCAATTTTTACTGCACTAATGCACCAAATTGCATACCTATCTAGGGACACTTTTTTCCGCATCTTTTTCTCAATAAACTTTTTAAAAAACCTTTGTTTTGCTTGCACTGCACCGGCACCAGACGTAGTAACAGACGGAAACCCACACGATTTCGCGAGGAATGAACCATGAAAATATTTAGGATATAATTTCAAACACAACTTTTGAAATTCATCAAGGATTGTCTAGTACCGAATGTTTTTTGATAGAAAACAAATGCATCTTCAAATCTAAACTGCTTTTGACGGTTAGCGGTAAGTTTTTTATTTATTTTTCTGTCCAAACGAATGATTTGTCGTGGTATAGAAGCTAAGTATTGGTAACACCGGCGCAGCTCTCTACATGAATCATTCACCTTAACAACGCCATTATTACATATTCTCTCATTCATCTGTAGTGTTTTATTTATCGTGTTTTGTTGATAAAGGGGAAACCCAAAAAGTCCACATCATCTGTTTTCGTTTATTAAATTAAAGCTTACTTTCAATTTCACATTGTTATTTATTTGCTTGTGTCTACCATTTCAATTTCAAGTGTCTAGAAGTCTCTCATGAAAAATAAACCAAAAAACTAATCAAAATTATTATAGACAGTTTTAGCTTTTTGAAGTGTCGAAAATGTATGGACAAAGTAGATTCTCTGTCTACAGTTTAAAAAAAATATAAACCTATTTGAAGACCTATTTCAGTTTTTCTATTGGAGTTAGATCTCATGTATTTGGTGCATTTTACCTTATCAAACCGTTAGAAATTGATGAAAGCAAACAAATTTCATTAGGTTTTCCAAATCACCATCTTATTTATTTAGTATTAGCGCATTTTTGTGGAGAATGTCAATAAACCAAAAACCAAACCAAACCCTCCCCCACCAAAACAAACAAAGAAATAAACAACACACAAACGCAACTATATATATATATATATATATATATATATATATATATATATATATATATTATATATATATATATATATATTTAAATAAGCAGTGTCATACTATGCGATCCATCGTTCTTACTATGTTATGTCGGGATGAATTCGAAGCCTGAAATGCAAACTTTGAGTGATGAAAATACTACATTGAAATACAATTTAGAATATTAAATTTTAGTTTTAGTTTTTAGTTTCATTTTAGTTAAGATGCTCTATTCATTCTCCACAATAAAACATAAAAAACGCGACCCAAGTTTCATATCTTTGACCTTAATTTTATTAGTTCACTTTTATATCATCCCGATATAATACGCTTTGAGGCTGAAGGTCACAAATTACCACTTGTCTTTTGACGTCATCGTTTGGCCAGTGTCAGGCTATAAGTTTACGATGGCGACCTACAAAGGCGCCAATGAAACAATTTGGCAACTAATTCTTCGGACAAATACACTAATATAAGCAACGATAACTGTGTCCACTCTTTATCCATAATAGCATAGACAACCTCAAATTTTGATGGAAACAAAGTCCTCAGCCATTCGTGGATCGATCATTGTATTTTAAAAGGAACTAATGAAGACAATGTTGATTGTTTATATATAGAATTTATTAAAAATTCTTTACGAAATATTTGCTAAAGCTATCGATTAATTCTTAAATCGAAGATATGGAGAAATATTATGTAATGAAGAGCCAGGATTACTTGTTCTTCAGACTAATAATAGTTACTTTCGGTGTGACACAGTAATCAGCTGATACGCCCATGAAATATCGGACTTTGTTGGCTCTCTAGTGATACATAATATGGTTAAAATGAAGATCTGAAGTGTGCTATGATAAAGTTTACTCGACAATAGCCCTCAACAGTCGTGACGTCACTTCCCTCGTATTGACGAATAGTAAATTAGTAATTGGTTCTAAACTATCCGAACAATGGCGGATGCCCCTATGAAATACTTCTCCGACTAGCATAAACTTGTATCCAGAGGAGAAAAACATAAATCTGATCATCATGTTTTGACATATATACATTCTGACATGTGAAAAAGTTCAAGCCAGCATGAAAAAGAGATTTTCTTTGTTTAGAACTAAGCTGCTCGTTGCTGGGCGGAGGTGACATCAGACTGTTGAATCCAATTGGGACGGTTTATTTAATGCCTATTTTTCACTATGGTTCGCGTTTCGCCGGTGAGCCTTCTCCAATAATACAAAACAAAAACATGAACAAGAGAGATCTGACGACGACGACATGCAAGAAGCTCCGTTTCAAAAGAAAATAACAAAATGACAAACTAGCTAAAATAAATGTATATCAAACAGTGCCAGTCGAAGCAGAGAGAATAAGACAAGGAAAGTAAACCCACCCACCTCCCCCCCCCCTCCCCCTCCCCCCCCCCCCCCCCCCCTCAAACAAAAAAGAAATCAGCCTGTTTGGGACTCGTTAACATTTACTTATTTGTAAACTTATAATTATAATGCTACCAGTTTTAGCCAGATTAGGCAAGCTTGGGAAAAAACACGTATTAACAATTTGGCCAAAAATCTCGTCCTTCAAATAGCCATCTATTTAAATGACTCTTACCCTGGCAAAAACTCTCATACGTGACACTTTTTTAAAGGCCTCACAAATTCCCAGATTTGAGAGATTTGCCAAGATGATGGTCTTATAAATTGATCGATATTTGAAGGACGAGTTTTCTGGCCAAATATTTGAACACATGTCCTTCCAGAGTAAGGCATTAGGCTGGATAACGTTGCCACGATAGTTAGGTTACAGCATTTCCTTTTTGTAGTGGAGTGAGTGAACTTTACTGCATTCAATAACCCCATTACGTCTCAACGTTTAACACCGTGCACATTACTGCAACTCAATGGCCCATGGTGCTCCCATAACCACGTCTGAAATACAAACGCAATTATGTGCTTGATTTATCATTGTTATCATGGACATTATTTTCCGTGAGTTTCAGTGTACTTCCATTATATTAATGAGCCCATAACAGTTTGTGGTCTAAGAAGAGTCAATATGTACATGTTACGGTGGCCACATGCATAAATTAGATTACCTCGAGGTTAATACAATTATGAACATTGAACATAGCTATTACGGAGAAAATGTTGGGGTAATAGTCGTGCGACCGTGATCTATTGGATCGTAAGGTCCTGGGTTTGAGCCTCGTTCGGGACATACTTGAGTCGTTTGAAAAGGCTCTCACACTCTGTCAACGTATTGAAGTGTAAAATGGGTACCTAAAATACAGGCGTAATTTTTACGCCCTACATTTTTAAGAGTTGATCTTGGCTCGGGACCCCTTGTATAGTGATTTGAGCGGATATTGCTCTTAGACAAAATTCTCCAGTTTGTGTTCCGAAGAAATGTATCAATGTTTATTCATTCTAAACATTCAAGTATGATCCATAAGTAACACATTCGTTACAGGAAATTCGTTTTGATTAAAATGCTTGTTATCAATTTGATCATTATCAATATTTATCGTTATAACTATATTCTCTATGTATTTCCTATATAATATATTAGGTGATTCTTTGTTTCCATCAAAAGTTGAGGTTGTCTATGCTATTATAGATAAAGAGTGGACACAGTTATCGTTGCTTATATCATTGTATTTTCCGAAGAATTAGTTGCCAGATTGTTTCATTGGCGCCTTTGTAGGTCGCCATCGTAAACTTATTGCCTGACACTGGCCAAACAATGACGTCAATAGACAAGTCTTTGGCCGCAAAAGAAGAAAATCGTGAGTTGTATTCAATAGTTCAACCAATGGGATCACTTGTTCCCTTGAGCTCTACCAACGACAACTCACTAGACGGTGCAAAAACCTTTAACATGACGTCAAACTGTAAGTCTTAGTCATAGTGGGTTTTCGCGTAGCCATCGTTATGTTACGAAGGCCACGGTTTTAGTGTCGGGCTATACGTTAACGACGGCTACGCTTTGTATCGATAGAACGAAGTTGACGTCATTCAGGTCTTTGTTATTGTTTTTTGCCATCCACAATTATGAGTAATTTTCACTAAACTGTATGAACCAGATTATAAAAGTTCATGATTACACATAGTTTAGTGTGTTGGTAGTCATACTTCCGGATGGCAATGTTGTGAGCTACTTAGCCATGCGCATACTATCCATCATCATCATCATCATCATCAAGTGCCAGGCCTATTGCAGACATCGGCGATCATGTCCCTCCAACCATATCTGTCCTCAGAACTTCTCAATAGATCGATTCCTGTTCCTCCTCCACCAATCCATCTGTTCAGATTGTAATATATCCTCTGTCTCTCTTCTTTCTATACTATCTAAACTTGATTTTTAAAAATCGCACCACGGTGATAGGTAAGACTCAATCAAAATGTAATTGTGGGTATGGCAGAATTTCACGCTGATGTATCATGTATTTGTCGCTACTTGTAGGTACGAGACTGCTCCTTAATTTAGGTTAGAGCATATAAAAATAAATAAATTCAATCACATATTTTTAATCCGAAACGAACGTCTCTATTTTACGGGAAATGGAGGACATAGAAATGATCGTTTCGGCTAAAAATACGTGAGTGAATATATATATATATATATAATATATATATATATATATATATATATATATATATATATATATATATATATAGATATATATATATATATATATATATATATATATATATATTCGTATAACAAAAGTTGTTTTTACATGTAATGGTAGAAAATAACTTAGAAACATGGTAATTATAGTCCATTCTCAATTAAATGCGGCTGTTTTAAACTAAAATTATCGAGTGATTTACTTCAGTTTTAAATCCGCCGTCACCACTGAGATAACTACTTATATCATAGCAACCTCTGAAATAATAAAAATTGTGAAAACATCCTAGTGTTTTTATAGAAAATGAAGAGGTCACTGAGGCAAAGACTAGCGACTTAGACCTAGTAATCAGTGTCTGGTTATTGTTGGTGTTTTTCATTTTGATGTTTATATTACGCAAGGATGCCAAACGAAATGATGCTAATGCTGTAGCATAACCGAAAAAATGTTAAAATCTTACCAAAATACACAATGGTTGTTTGAAATATTCTCTCTAAGCATCTACAATAAATTTGGAGTCGGATTATTCATGATTTGAAGCGAAATTTTAAGTCAAAATCGCAAAGTTGACGAATGGCTGATCCAAGAGCCGATTCGCTGCTAAATGATGTCCATGCAGGCTCCTTAACGTAACTTAACTGGAACTTTTATATAGAGCAATATACACTAAACGTGCTCAAAGCGCTAAACAAAGTGCCCCTGACTAACAGTAATACGAGTCAGACGCATGTTAGGGGATATTACATTATTTTTCCGACAAAGACAACGCTGTTAACGGCCAGGTACTCATTTTACACCTAAGTGTGGTGAGAGAATGTGACTAAAGATCCCGTTCCAAAACTCAACTATGCGCCGAGCGAGGCTCGAACTCAAGACCTTCCGATTCGAAAGCGAGTGTCATACCACTAGACCACATAGCCGCACTTCTTGTGCCATGAAAACATTTTAAAAATGTCTAATAGCACAAGATCCGGTGAAATCGTGGAGTCCATTTTCTTCTAGAAATATCTTATTTTTTATGATTTGTAACATGGTGCGGCAGGCAGAATAAAACATACATAGACTGTCTGCTAGATGACACAGGAATGGACAACACCCGGGAGCTGTGCACACTTTTGGAGGACAGGACAGAATGGCGAAGACTTGTGGCTTATGTTGGGCGCCCCAAAGGGCGGTCTAAGTAACTAAGTAAGTATGGTGCGTTGACGAGATGAGTTTTTGTCACAAGTGGGGTGTTGTGAAATAACAATGACTCCAGAGAGAACTTTTATTCGCGTTACTATTTATGGTGAGGGGTTGAATAATTTTCTATTTATGATTTACTTTAACGTCCATGACAATAAGGAAGTTCCATTTCATTTCTGGAACCTCCTTGAATTGTTGATGTGGTTGTCGCTCTCTTTCCGATAAGGTAGTGTGCGCTTGTCTACGAAACTAACAATATTGCCACGAAGAATTATAATGGGTCACCACACAAAAGGGTCACTTTTTTTTATTTAATGAAATATACTAAACTTCTATGTACAGTCATAATGTATTTGTTTGGGAAGGATAATTGCACATAATATTTTGCGAAAACAGTTGCCGGTTGCTATGGAAACGACGCCTTACTGGAAAATAAACAAGTCTTAAAAAGTCAAAGGCTTTTTTGTTTATCAACCGATTGTCATAATATTTTGTCCAGAGGTAGAAAGAAGGAAAATAAAGAGGCTCTAGAAGTCCGATTTATATTTTTTAAAATTAGAAACTTAAAAAATGAAGTTCAAAGTCGTTACTCAATTATTCCCCCTGAAAAAAAAGTTACATAATTTCAAATTACTCATAATTTTTTTTTTCAAAAATCCGGCTTGCAGAGGACCTGCGTATTTGTATGACACTCATTTGTAGAAAGTTTGAAGAAGATTGGTTGAAAATTGAGGGAGGAAAATTGCAGTTTTGAGAAAAACGCATTTAAAAGTCAGAGTAAACGAGTTTAGGGAAAAACTCTCCTCTCGCTCTCTGATTGGATTGTTACCACATGACATACTTTGTTTAAAAAAGTTATAAACATATATATGTGTCAAGCTGAATAAAATGACCAATCTTGATGTAAAATATTTTAAAAGTTGTGAAGACTTTTCACTAAGTGGGTCACTTTGTGCACATAATTTTGCAATGTGACCAATGACCTCGAGCACATGGAAAGTTAATATAGATCATGCCCATTTGTTGTTCCCTTCAAAATAGAAGAC
>NW_027623347.1:0-10195 GCF_034508935.2 Berghia stephanieae
AATTTTCTATTTTTTACGTTTTTTGGGTGAAATTGACCATTGTTTCACGTTTTTTTGGGCGAAATTTGACGATTTTTTCATAGTTCAGTTTCGACTATTTGATAAAATCTTTGAATTTTTGCATGAAATAGTCGATTCTGATCATTTGTCGAGTTTGAAAATGGTCAAAAAGTAAATTGGGACTTTCGAAATTCTCGAATTATTACCGTTTTTTTGGGTGAAATTTGACGATTTTTTCAAATTTCCCAGTTTTTGAGAATTTGTTCAAACTTTTGCATAAAATTGTTGATTCTGATCATTTTTCGAGTTTTGGGATTTTCTAAACTTTAAATTTTTTCACGTTTTTTTGGGTGAAATTTGATGATATATTCAAATTTCTGAATTTTTGAGAATTTGATGAAATCTTCACGCCAAAAAAACCCCCGTAAAATATTGAAAATTTCCCATTTTTTGGTAAATTTGATGATTGTTTCACATTTCGTGGGTGACATGTGACGAGTTTTTCAAATTTCCAAGTTTTGGAGAATTTGATGTAATCTTCAAATTTTTGCATGACATAGTCCATTTTGAGCATTTCCCATGTTTAACAATGTTAAAAAATGAAAATTTTGGGACTTTCGAAATTTTCAAATTTTTAACCGTTTTTTCCAGTGAAATTTGACAATTGTTTCACGTTTAGTGTGTGACATTTGAGGACTTTTTTTTTTTAACGTTTTTTATGTAAAATTTGACGATGGCTTCACATTTAATGGGTGACATTTGACGATTTTTTTTCGTATTTCCGAGTTTACGAAAAATTTGATCAAATCTTAGGTGAAATTTTACGGTTGTTTCTTGTTTAGTGGGGGTGACATTTGACGATTTCCATCAAAGTTCCGAATTTTCGACAGTTCGTTGAAATCTTTGAATTTTTGCATGAAATAGTCGATTCTGATCATTTTTGGAGTTGTACAATTCTCAAAAAATAAATTTTGGTACTGTCGAAAATTTCGATTTTTTCACGTAAAATGTAAAATTTAAGACTGGAAATTTTCGAATTTTTCCCATTTTTTGGGTGAAATTTGACGATTTTTTCCAAAGTTCCAAGTTTTCGACATTTTGATGAAAACTCAATTTTTGCATTAAATAGTCGATTTTGACCATTTTCCGAGTGTTAAAATGTTAAAAAAGTAAAATTTACGACTTTCTAAATTTTCGATTTTTTCACGTATTTTGGATGAAATTGACGACTGTTTCACGTTTAGTGGGTTACATTTGACGATTTTTAAAATTTCCGGGTTTTAGAAATTTGATGAAATCTTCAATTTTTTGCATGAAATTGTCGATTTTGAGCGTTATTCGAGTTTTACAATGTTCACAAAGTAAAATTTGGGATTTTTGAAATTTT
This sequence comes from Berghia stephanieae, assembly GCF_034508935.2. Classification (NCBI taxonomy): domain Eukaryota; kingdom Metazoa; phylum Mollusca; class Gastropoda; order Nudibranchia; family Aeolidiidae; genus Berghia; species Berghia stephanieae. The sequence goes on from NW_027623347.1 coordinate 1,388, forward strand.
TGATTTTTTTCACGTGTTTATAATTTTAAAACTGGAGACATGCTCAAACCAAGGAATTTACCCAATGGAAACCGTACGGTGCTCTTATAGATGGTATGCAGATGACGTCACTCATGGCTTTGTTATTGTTTTTGCCATCCGCGTTTGTGAGTTGTATTAAAAAATTGTATTAAATTGTATTAACCAGACTATAAAAGTTCATGGTTACACAGAGTTTGTGTGTTGGTCCGTTATACTTCCGGATGGCAATGTTGTGAACTCCTTGGCCAAGCGCATTCTATCTATTGGCTACAGCGGCCTCGATGATAAAACCATCGCCATTTTGACTTGGGCTGGGAATTGCGTTACTATAGTAAACAAGTTTTTTGGGTGAAATTTGACGAATTTTTCATAGTTCCGAGTTTTCGACTATTTGATGAAATCTTTGAATTTTTGCATGAAATATTCGATTCTGATAATTTTTCGAGTTTGAAAATGGTCAAAAAGTAAATTGGGACTTTCGAAATTCTCGAATTATTACCGTTTTTTTGGGTGAAATTTGACGATTGTTAGTTTAGTTTGTGACATGGGACGAGTTTTTCAAATTTCCAAATTTTCGAGAATTTGATGTAATCTTCAAGTTTTTTCATGAAATAGTCGATTTTGATCATTTCCCATGTTTAACATGTTTAAAATTCATCAAAAACTAAACTTTGGGATTTTCAAAATTTTAGATTTTTTTCACGTTTTTTTGGGTGAAATACTTCAAATGTAGTGGGTGATATTTGACGATTTTTTCAAAGTTCCAAGTTTTTCTACCATTTGATGAAATGTTATATTTCTTGCTCGAAATAGTCAATTTTGAGCTTTACATTGTTTAAAAAGTGAAATTTGGAATTTTTGATATTATAGATTTTTTCACGTTTTTTGGGTGAAATTTGACGATTTTTTAAAAATTTCCATGATTTCGAGTTCTACAGTTTGATGAAATATTTGAATTTTTGCAGGAAATAGTCGATACTGATCATTTTTCGAGTTTTAACACTGTTCAAAAAGTATAACGGGATTTTCGAAAATTTAGAATTTTCCCCCTTTTTGTCGGTGATAATTGACGATTCTTTCCAATTTTCAAATGTTCAAAAGTATTTTTTGAAATTTCCGAGTTTTTGTGAAATTTTCAATATTTTTACGTTTTGATTTCGCGTGTGATTTGACGATTTTTTCTATTTTCCATGTTTCAGAGAATTTGATGTAATCCTCAATTTTTTTTTATGAAATGGCTGATTTTGAGCATTTACGATGTTTTACAATGTCCAAAAAGTGAAATTTGGGATTTTCGAAATTTTTTACGTTTTTTGGGTGAAATTTGACAATTGTTTCAAGTTTAGTAGGTTTCATTTGAAGATTTCTTCGAAGTTCCGAATGTTCCACACTTAGATGAAATCTTTGAATTTTTGCATGAAATAATTTGCTGATCATTTTTCGAGTTTTACAATGTCCATAATGTAAATTTTGGGACTTTCGAAATTTTCAAATTTTTACCGTTTTTTGGGTGAAATGTGACGATTTTTTCAATAGTTCCGAGTTGTCGACTATTTGATGAAATCTTTGAATTTTTGCATGAAATAGTCGATTCAGATCATTTGCGAAAATGTTTTTTTTTGGGAAATTTGACGATTTTTCCAGATTTCCCAGTTTTTGAGAATGTGATGTAATGTTCAAACTTTTGCATAAAATTGTCGATTTTGATCAATTCCCATGTTTTACAATGTTCAAAAACTAAAAATTGTGATTTTCGAAATTTCCGATTTTTTTCACGTTTTTCGGTAAATTTGACGATTGTTTCACATTTAGTTTGTGACATGGGACGAGTTTTTCAAATTTCCAAGTTTTCGAGATTTTGATGTGATTTTCAACTTTTTGCATGAGATCGTCCATTTTCATCATTTCCCACGTTTAACATGTTTAAAATTCATCAAAAACTAAAATTTGGGATTTTCAAAATTTTAGATTTTTTTCACGTTTTTTTTGGTGAAATGCTTCAAATGTAGTGGGTGATATTTGACGATTTCTTCTAATAGTCAATTTATCGAGTTGTACAATGTCAAAAAGTATAACGGTATATTCGAAATTTCAAATTTCCATGTTTCAGAGAATTTGATGTAATCCTTAATTTTTTTTTCATGAAATGGCTGATTTTGAGCATTTACGATGTTTTACAATGTCCAAAAAGTGAAATTTGGGATTTTCGAAATTTTTTACGTTTTTTGGTGAAATTTGACAATTGTTTCAAATGAAAATTTGAAGATTTCTTCAAAGTTCCGAATGTTCCACACAGATGAAATCTTCGAATTTTTGCATGAAATAATTTGCTGATCATTTTTCGAGTTTTACAATGTCCATAATGTAAATTTTGGGACTTTCGAAATTTTCTAATTTTTACCGTTTTCTGGGTGGTGACGATTTTTTCAATAGTTCCGAGTTGTCGACTATTTGATGAAATCTTTGAATTTTTGCATGAAATAGTCGATTCAGATCATTTTGCGAAAATGTCGAATTATTACCGGGTTTTTTTTGGTGAAATTTGACGATTTTTCCAGATTTTTACCGTTTTCTGGGTGGTGACGATTTTTTCAATAGTTCCGAGTTGTCGACTATTTGATGAAATCTTTGAATTTTTGCATGAAATAGTCGAATTAGATCATTTTTCAAGTTTGACTGGTCAAATAGTAAATTGGGACTCGAAAATGTCGAATCATTACCGGGTTTTTTTTTGGTGAAATTTGACGATTTTTCCAAATTTCCCAGTTTTTGAGAATGTGATGTAATGTTCAAACTTTTGCATAAAATTGTCGATTTTGATCAATTCCCATGTTTTACAATGTTCAAAACTAAAAATTGTGATTTTCGAAATTTCCGATTTTTTTCACGTTTTTCGGTAAATTTGACGATTGTTTCACATTTAGTTTGGGACGGGACGAGTTTTTCAAATTTCCAAGTTTTCGAGATTTTGATGTGATTTTCAACTTTTTGCATGAGATCGTCCATTTTGATCATTTCCCACGTTTAACATGTTTAAAATTCATCAAAAACTAAAATTTGGGATTTTCAAAATTTTAGATTTTTTTTCACGTTTTTTTTTTGGTGAAATGCTTCAAATGTAGTGGGTGATATTTGACGATTTCTTCTAATTTTTGTTAGTAATAGTCAATTTATCGAGTTGTACAATGTCAAAAAGTATAACGGTATATTCGAAATTTCAAATTTCCAAGTTTTCGAGAAATTGATGTAATCTTCAAATTTTTTCATGACATCGTACATTTTGACCATTTTCCATGTTTAACAATGTTAACGGATTTTCGAAATTTTCAAATTTTTACCGTTTTTTGGGCGATTTTTTCAAAGTTGCTAGTTTTCGACAATTTATAATATCTATAATTTTTTGCACAAAATAGTCGATTCTAATCATTTTTCGAATTTTACAATTTAGAGAAATTTTTTTTTATGAAATAGGCAATTTTGAGCATTTTCCATTGTTGACAATGATTAAAAAACTAAAATTTGACATTTTCGAAACTTTAGATTTTTTCACGTTTTTTTAAGTGAAATTTGACGATTGCTTCATAATTAGTGGGTGACATTTAACGACTATTTCAAAGATCCAAACTATCTGAAAAACTAAAATTTGGTACTTTCGAAATTTTCTATTTTTTTTTACGTTTTTTGGTTAAAATTTAACCATTGTTTCAAGTTTTTTGGGTGAAATTTGACGAATTTTTCATAGTTCCGAGTTTTCGACTATTTGATGAAATCTTTGAATTTTTGCATGAAATATTCGATTCTGATTATTTTTCGAGTTTGAAAATGGTAAATTGGGACTTTCGAAATTCTCGAATTATTACCGTTTTTTTTGGGTGAAATTTGACGATTGTTAGTTTAGTTTGTGACATGGGACGAGTTTTTCAAATTTCCAAATTTTCGAGAAATTGATGTAATCTTCAAGTTTTTTCATGAAATAGTCGATTTTCATCATTTCCCATGTTTAACATGTTTAAAATTCATCAAAAACTAAACTTTGGGATTTTCAAAATTTAGATTTTTTTCACGTTTTTTTGGGTGAAATGCTTCAAATGTAGGGGTGATATTTGACGATTTTTTCAAAGTTCCAAGTTTTTCTACCATTTGATGAAATCCTATATTTCTTGCTCGAAATAGTCAATTTTGAGCTTTACATTGTTTAAAAAGTGAAATTTGGAATTTTTGATATTATAGATTTTTTCACGTTTTTTGGGTGAAATTTGACGATTTTTTCAAATTTCCATGATTTCGAGTTTGATGTAATCTTAAAGATTTTTCATGAAATAGTCGATTTTGAGCAATGATCAAAAACTAAAATTTGACATTTTCGAAACTTTAGATGAAATTTGACTATGGTTTCACATTTAGTGGGTGACATGTGACGATTATTTAAAATATTCGAGTTTTCGAGAGTTTAAGGAAATCCTCACATTTTTGCATGAAGTTGTCGATTTTGAGCATTTCCGAGATTTACAATGTTACAAAAAGTAAACGTCGGGACTTTCGAAAATGTTGAATTTTTACCGTTTTTTGGGTCAGATTTGACGATTCTTTCAAAGTTGAGAGTTTTCAGTTATGTGAAATTTTTTTAATATTTGCACGAAATAGACGATTCTGATCATTTAACAATGTTCAAAAAGGGAAATTCGGCATTTTCCAAATTTTCAATTTTTAACGTTTTTTTTTGTGTGAAATTTATTTGACGAGTATTTAAAATTTCCGAGTTTTGAGAACATACTGTAATCTTCAAATTTTTGCATGACATAGTCCATTTTGAGCATTTTCCATGTTTTACAATGTTCAAAAAATAAAATTTCTACTTTCGAAAATTTAGAATTTTCCCCCTTTTTGTCTGTGATAATTGACGATATTTTCAAATTTTCAAATGTTCAAAAGTATATTTTGAAATTTCCGAGTTTTTGTTTTTCTACTTTCGAAATTTTCAATTTTTTCACGTTGTTTGTGTCAAATTTGACTATTTTTTTCAAAGTTCCGAGTTTTCGACTATTCGAACAAATCTTCGAATTTTTGCTTTAAATAGTCAAAAAATGGAGCATATTTCGAGTTTTCTAATGTTCAAAAAGTTAAATTTGGGTTTTACAAAATTTTCCATTTTTTTCATGTGTTTTGGGTGAAATTTGACGATTGTGGGTGACATTTAACGACTATTTCAAAGTTCCGTACTATCTACAGTTTGATGAAATATTTGAATTTTTGCAGGAAATAGTCGATACTGATCATTTTTCGAGTTTTAACACTGTTCAAAAAGTATAACGGGATTTTCGAAAAATTAGAATTTTCCCCTTTTTGTCGGTGATAATTGACGATTCTTTCCAATTTTCAAATGTTCAAAAGTATTTTTTGAAATTTCCGAGTTTTTTGTGAAATTTTCAATATTTTTACGTTTTGATTTGGCGTGTGATTTGACGATTTTTTCAAATTTCCATGTTTCAGAGAAATTGATGTAATCCTCAATTTTTTTTCATGAAATGGCTGATTTTGAGCATTTACGATGTTTTACAATGTCCAAAGAGTTAAATTTGGGATTTTCGAAATTTTTTACGTTTTTTGGGTGTAATTTGACAATTGTTTCAAGTTTAGTAGGTTTACCGTTTTTTGGGTGAAATGTGACGATTTTTTCAATAGTTCCGAGTTGTCGACTATTTGATGAAATCTTTGAATTTTTGCATGAAATAGTCGATTCAGATCATTTTTCGAAAATGTCGAATTATTACCGGGTTTTTTGTGAAATTTGACGATTTTTTCCAAATTTCCCAGTTTTTGAGAATGTGATGTAATGTTCAAACTTTTGCATAAAATTGTCGATTTTGATCAATTCCCATGTTTTACAATGTTCAAAAACTAAAAATTGTGATTTTCGAAATTTCCGATTTTTTTCACGTTTTTTCGGTAAATTTGACGATTGTTTCACATTTAGTTTGTGACGAGTTTTTCAAATTTCCAAGTTTTCGAGATTTTGATGTGATTTTCAACTTTTTGCATGAGATCGTCTATTTTGATCATTTCCCATGTTTAACATGTTTAACATTCATCAAAAACTAAAATTTGGGATTTTCAAAATTTTAGATTTTTTTCACGTTTTTTTTGGTGAAATGCTTCAAATGTAGTGGGTGATATTTGACGATTTCTTCTAATTTTTGTTAGTAATAGTCAATTTATCGAGTTGTACAATGTCAAAAAGTATAACGGTATATTCGAAATTTCAAATTTCCAAGTTTTCGAGAAATTGATGTAATCTTCAAATTTTTTCATGACATCGTACATTTTGACCATTTTCCATGTTTAACAATTTTCAAAGTTCCAAGTTTTTCTACCATTTGATGACATCTTATAATTCTTGCTTGAAATAGTCAATTTTGAGCTTTACATTGTTCAAAAAGTGAAATTTGGGATTTACGATATTTTAGACTTTTCACGTTTTTTGACGATTTTTTCAAATTTCCATGATTTCGAGAGTTTGATATAATCTTCAATTTTTTTTTTAATGAAATAGGCAATTTTGAGCATTTTCCATTGTTTACAATGATTAAAAACTAAAATTTGACATTTTCGAAACTTTAGATGTTCAAAAAGGGAAATTCGGCATTTTCCAAATTTTCAATTTTTAACGTTTTTTTGTGTGAAATTTGACGAGTATTTAAAATTTCCGAGTTTTGAGAACTTACTGTAATCTTCAAATTTTTGCATGACATTGTCCATTTTGAGCATTTTCCATGTTTTACAATGTTCAACAAATAAAATTTCTACTTTCGAAAATTTAGAATTTTCCCCCTTTTTGTCTGTGATAATTGACGATTTTTTCAAATTTTCAAATGTTCAAAAGTATATTTTGAAATTTCCGAGTTTTTGTGAAATTTTCAATATTTTTACGTTTTGATTTGGCGTGTGATTTGACGATTTTTTCAAATTTCCATGTTTCAGAATCAAAACTAAATTTTGTGATTTTTTTGGGTGAAATGTTTCAAATGTAGTGGGTGATATTTGACGATTTTTTTAAACTTCCGAATTTTCCACAATTTGATGAAATCTCCGAATTTTTGCATGAAATAGTCGATTTTGATCAATTATCGAGTTTTACAATACTCAAAATAATTTTTTTCAAATTTCCGAGTTTTTTAATATTTTCACGTGCCTTTGACGATTTTTAAAAATTTTCCATGATTTCGAGAATTTGATGTAATGTTCAAATTATATTATGAAATAGTCGATTTTGAGTATGTTTTACAATGTTCAAAAACTAAAATTTGGCATTTTCGAAACTTTAGATCTTTTCACGTTTTTTTTTTGGGGTGAAATTTGACGTTTTCTACTAATTGATGAAATCTTCTAATTTTTGTTTGTCGAGTTGTACAATGTCAAAAAGTATAAACGGTATATTCGAAAACTTTGAATTTTTCCCGTTTTTTTCCTTGAAATTAAATATTTGGTACTTTCGAAATTCCTTTTCTTTACTTTTTTGGGTGACATTTGAAGATTTTTCTGAAAGTTCCGAATTTTACAATGTTCAAAAAACTAAAAATTGTGATTTTCGAAATTTCCGATTTTTTTCACGTTTTTCTGTAAATTTGACGATTGTTTCACATTTAGTTTGTGACATGGGACGAGTTTTTCAAATTTCCAAGTTTTCGAGATTTTGATGTAATTTTCAACTTTTTGCATGAGATCGTCCATTTTGCTCACTTCCCATGTTTAACATGTTTAAAATTCATCAAAAACTAAAATTTGGGATTTTCAAAATTTTAGATTTTTTTTCAGTTTTTTTTTTTTGGTGAAATGCTTCAAAATGTAGTGGGTGATATTTGACGATTTCTTCAAAGTTTTCGACAGTTTGATGAAATCTTTTAATTTTTGCACGAAATAGTCGATTCTGATCATTTTTCGATTTTTTTGATGAAATCTCCGAATTTTTGTTTGCAATATTCGATTTTGATCATTATCGAGTTTTACAATACTCAAAAATATTTTTTTTCAAATTTCCGAGTTTTTGTGAAATTTTCAATATTTTCACGAGTCTTTGATGATTTTTTAAAATTTTCCATGATTTCGAGAATTTGATGTAATGTCGTAATAGTCGATTTTGAGTATGTTTCACAATGTTCAAAAACCAAAATTTGGCTTTAGATCTTTTCATGTTTTTTTTGGGGGGTGAAATTTGACGTTTTCTACTAATTGATGAAATCTAATTTTTGTTTGTAATAGTCAATTTATCGAGTTGTACAATGTCAAAAAGTATAACGGTATATTCGAAAACTTAGAATTTTCCCGTTTTTTTCCTTGAAATTAAATATTTGGTGCTTTCGAAATTCCTTTTCTTTACTTTTTTGGGTGACATTTGAAGACTTTTCTGAAAGTTCCGAATTTTCCACAGCTTGATGAAATAGTCGATTCTGATCACTTGTCGAGTTTTATAATGTTCAAATTTCCGAGTTTTTGTGAAATGTTCAAAATTATTATTTTTTTTTTGTTTTTTGTGTGTAATTTGACGATTTTTTAAATTTCCATGTTTCTGGAAATTTGATTTAATCTTCATATTTTTTCATGAAATGGTCGATGTTTTACAATGTTTTACTTTCGAAATTTTCTATTTTTTTTACATTTTTTGGGGTGAAATTTGACAATTGTTTCAAGTTTAGTGGGTGACATTTGAAAATTTCTTCAAAGTTCCGAATATTCCAAAGTTTGATGAAATCTTCGAATTTTTGCCTGAAATAATTTACTGATCTCTGTTCA
>NW_027623348.1:0-10207 GCF_034508935.2 Berghia stephanieae
TTACAACAGAAAGGATTTGATTTTTACACAAACTTTGGGACGACAAGGAGTCTCACGGACCGTGGAAAACAAGGCCCGTCAAAAGGGGAAAAAAACCATTTACAAAGATTTTTAAAACTTTTTTCTCACTAGGATTTAACTGAATATAATATAGAGAACACGACAATTAAATTTTTTTTTTTTCCACTAAAATCAGATGATAAAAAAAAAATGGAGAAAAAGAGGATTTGGCATAGATCCTCTCGAACAGAAGAAAAATTAATTTTTAAAATAAAACTCTTTTCTCTCTCTCTCTCCCCCTCCCCTCTCTTCTTCTCCTCTTTTTCTCTCTTCCTTCTTTCTCCCCTCTTCTTTTCTTTTTTCTTCTCCCCTTTCTCTCTCTCTCTTTCTCTCTTTCCTCTCTCTCCTCTCTTTTTTCCTCTTTTTCTCTCCTCTCTTTCTCCCCTTTTTCTCTACTCTCTCCTCTTCTCCTTTTCCCTCTCTTTCTCTTTCTCTCTTTCTCTCTCTTTTTTCCCCCTCTCTCTCTCTCTCCTTTCTCTCCTCTCTTTTTCTCCTCTCTTTCTCCTCTCTCCTTTCTCTCCTTTTTCTTTCCTCTCTCTCTCTCCTCTCTCTCTCCCCCCAAAGCAACGATCCGGGGTTGAAATGACGGGGTATTCGAGGTATTCCATTGTAATTTGAATAGAAAATTTCCCCTTACATGCATCATCTAAACAAATCATTCGCCTTTAAACTGGTTCTGAGATGAAACCCGTGTTCATAAATCATATCTTTACTTTTCACACCTTTTTTGTCTTGCACTCCCCCCCATTTTTTCTTTACACTTACAAAAAAATTTAAAAACTTTGGGCGCAAATGTTCAAATCTAAGTCTATTTCATCTTTACCCATCTTATCTTTACTAATTCATAAACTAATATAGCCCCAAAAAGGAAAAAGAAATCTGTTTGCAATAGCTCAAAAAAATCTTTTAAAACTCGATCAATACCGACATGAAAAAATTTGTACATCAAACCTTGGGGGCCCAAACCTCTCCTTACCAAATATAGAAAATCGTCACATTCGTTACGATACAAACCAACATTTTTTTTTTTTCAAATTTCTTTTTTTAAATCAAAAATTTAAAGAAAATAACAATGTGTTGTAGAGCATTTTTTTCTAAAGAAATTATTATCAAGAACTTACTGCTCTTGGTTTTTGAGTGAAAAAAAAAATCATTTTTAAAGTTAGTTGGGTGTGAAGTGTTGGGGAAAATCCTAAAATACGGTAAGGGGGAATGTTAAAACACAACTTTAACTGTTCTATTTCAAACTCTTAAAAAGCCTCACTTGGCCCTAAAATTAAAAAAAAAATATTTTGAAAAGGGGAAGGACTTATAGCCAGAGAATTCCACAAACGTGGAGCCAAATTTTGTAAAAGCCTTAACTCACTCAACCCAACACCGACTAAATCCGTATTTACCCCCCTTACTTTTACCCCCTGCCTATTTATTACATTTTCCTGAGACAAATTAAGCGTAAATCAATGCAATGTTTTCAGTTTTTACATGTTAATGATGTTAATAAAACTATCTATGTACAGCTCATTTTTTTAATCTTTTTTTTTTTCCAATTTTTGATAAGTACAAAAATCTCTAGATTGAGTGAGTTAAGGGGTAATGCGTCTGATAACTATCTTAACCCGGGAGTTTCGATCATCCCAAAGTTCTTCGTGTTTCAAAAAACTTCACCCTTGGGGTCTTCTTGACAACTCATTCAGCCATTTAAAGTTGACATTAAATTTTAAAATTAATTTCCCCTTCAACGGGAAACAAGTGACTTTTCCATTTAAAAACATGAATTATTCCCTCTTTTTTTGTTTTAGTGCCCCCCGTTTCCCCCTCCTCCATTCTTCTTCTTCTTTTTCTTCTTTTTTCTTTTTTCTTCTTCTTCCTTTTCTTTTCCCCCTTCTTTCTTTCTTCTTCTTCCTTCTTTTCTTCTTCTTCTTCTTCTTCTTCTTCTTCCTTCTTTTCCCTTCTTTTCTTTTCTTCTTCTTCTTCTTCTTCTTCTTCTCTTCTTCTTCTCTTTCTTCTTCTCTTTTTCCTTTCTTCTTCTTCTTCTTCCTCTTCTTTTTTCTTTTTTCTTTTTCCTTCTTCTTCTTTTCTTCTTCTTTCTTCTTCTCTTTCTTCTTTTTCCCTTCTTCTTCTTCTTCTTCTTCTTCTTCTTTTTCTTCTTCTTCTTCTTCTTCTTCTTCTTCTTCATCTTCTTCTTCTTCTTCTTCTTCTCGTCTTCTTCTTCTGCTTTTTCTTCTTCCTCTTCATGCATCATGCGAAGCGGGTTTTATTTTTCAAACCTGCCTGAATTATCAAGTTACTCCATCCTATCAAGAGAGAATTGAAATAATCAATTCTACCGATGACGTATGACGCAATAAACCATCGTACAAAACGTCGATATCTTGGTTTAGAAATTGATTTCAAATAGAAATTACAGCTCTGGATTTAATTTTGATGCATGGGTCTTCATTTTAGATTTCGATACATCCCAAGGTGCGGCTATGTGGTCTGTGGTATGACACTCGCTTTGGGATCGGAAGGTCCGGGAGTCGAGCCTCGCCCCGGGGCGCATAGTTGAATCCTTGGAAACGGCTCTTTACTCACATTCTCTCACCGTACTCGGGTTAAAATGAGTACCTGGCTGTTAACAGCGTTGTCTTGTCCGAAAAATTGTAATATCGCCTAACAGGCTTTTATGTCCCGTCCTACATTTTAAATTTTTGCTGTTGACCAGGGACCCCTTGTAAAGCGCTTTCAGCACATTTAGTGGATATTGCGCTATATAAAAGCTCTTTTTTTCTAACAAGGGGTTTCAGATATTTGATAGCAGACTTACAAAATCTGATTTCCTGACACTGACTTATTCATTTATTACTACATTAAAATTTTTATCATTCTTATTTCAAACCACCCAAATCGTCAATTGCAGCTACTCTACACATGATTCGAATCTACCAATAACATCACTTTCATCACAAAAATTCAATGGTCACTATAACTGCGTATCGTCCACATATAATATATGAAAATCAACATTAAAGGCCATTATAAGGTCACTCGTGGTAATAAAAGTAGGGCCGAGAACAAAACCTTGTGGAAGGGCCATAAACCAAAGGATATTCAAGTGACTGAACACCGTTGGGGACAGAGATAATCTGATTCATATCACGTGGGTAGCACGAAATCGACCAAAAATAGGGCAACAGAATCCGAAAACAAATTTAAGTCTCTCAATAATAACATGGCCTTTAATAAAAAACTACTATTACGTTAATTCCCAAGGACACCAGTGATTTCCTATCGTTTTGTACCCATCACATTAATGACCTCACTCAAAATTGCTTGATGGGTTTTTATACCACACAAATCGCTTTCCGGTCGGCCATCGATGCCACACCCATAGAATGAGTTTACATTGTGTTATCTCACCATCAGCCACCACTCCACCCAGGACGCTTAGTTCTGTTTTTTATTTTGCCGGGCTCCAAACTTTTTGTTTGACACTGCCAGAGAATTATCAACTCTGTCTAACGGGAAGCCATTTTGAAAACGCGACGGGGCAGAGTGGTTCCACAATGTTGCGGAGCAGTAAGTGAAACAAAGGGGGGGGATATTGGTTGCTAGGCAACAGAAAAGGTTGGCTACTCCAATTCACTGACCTGTCCTAATGAGTAAATACGCCATATGGGTTGCCGCCCCTTCCTTTGTTTAACTTGGCCTCTGGGTGATTGTGTTACCAAATTGGGGGTATGAGTCAAAATAATACTTGGCGCATAATCTACTATAGTTTGTAGTAACCGATGGTTTACGAAAAAAATTTAAAAGTTGAGGTATATATAATAGAAGAACGCACCCCCCCCCCCCATATATATATATATAATATATATATTTTATATATATATATAAAATATATATATATATATATATATAAAATATATAAAAATATATATATTAATATATATATATATAATATATATATATATATATATTTTATATATATATATATTGAATCGTGTTGGATACAAATATGGTACGAATAGTGCTCGACATGTAACAATTGACCCCAAAATTTTTATAGTAATATTTACCACGATGTTGGATGTTGGAGTCAGTCTACATTGATGTTTCAGGCCTTTTCAGCCAAAATCTACTCCGACATCGTGGTAAATATTACAATAAATATATATATATATATATATATATATATATATATATATATATATAATATATTATAATATATGTGTGTTTGGTTGTAGTCTGTTGTTGCTTGTTGAAGTGGTTCCTCTTTCGGAACGACTTCAACAAACAACAACAGACAACAAACCAAACTCATGTAACACACAGTCCTGAAGATGGCTGATTAGGCCTGAAACATCGATGTAGACTGACTCTAACATTGTGTAAATATTAAAATAATATATATTTCTACAATGAATCATTTTTCTAAAATGGCCATAGGGTTATCAGTGCCGTCAGCATACTCATGGCATCGTAGAATTTAAGGTGGATGGTGATAAATTCCTTTGTGAATACAAAATTATCATCATAAATTCCTTCTTTATCAAAACGTGTGCAAGTCTACAGATTTTTCCGTTTCTCCCCTTCGTGGTTATTTATAGAATAGTCGTTTAGTACTGAAGTGTCTATCAATTGGATTTAATAGTCTGATGTCACGTCGCCCAGCAACGGCGGCCATTGGGGTTCTAAACAAAGAAAATCTGTACTTTTTATTCTTCATGGTGGCTAGAACTTTTCATGTGTCTTGTGATCAGAATGTGTAAAATTTGAACCTTACGTGATACATATATTATTATATATTATCTACTACCAATAACCTTTATTTATAGGTGTGCACACATAGTATCATATTAAATGCCATCAAACAAATGCACATAATCGGGATCCGTTGATTGGCGAGAATAAAATGTTTGGGGTTTTAGAAAGACGTTATGACATTTACTTGAACTACGAATGGCAAAATGGGGGACAAGATTGTGTGGATAAGGGGTGATGGGTTTTTAAAAAAAATATTCCCGGAGGATTAGAGAGAGAGAGATAAGGAGAGAGAGAGAGAGAGAGAGAGAGAAAGAGAGAGAGAGAGAGAGAGAGATGTGAAAGATTAAGATATCCCCTCTAATGTGCCCCTAAAGGGATTAGTTTTTAGAGGAACGGGATATTGACGGGATATTTTGGATCCCTGGTATTTTGAAGGCTGACGAGAAGTTGTGCCTATTTTATCCATTAATGCACACGTAATGTATCTCAGAGGGAAATAGCACCGTTTAAGCACCGGAGTGGAGAGAGAGATATTTTAAAGGTGTGCAACACATAATATATAAAAAGTAGTCTCTCAGAGCCATTAGGAATATGGAGAAGGAGTTTATCCTGGTTTCTAGATAATACACAATCCTACCCTTTGGATAGGACGCCAGTTTATCGCAAAGTAGTTTCCGCCTGATCCAGCTCAGAAAAATAAAATAATCTCGTCCTCACCTGGGATCGATCTCAGTCCCTTTGTGTGTGTGACGCGAGTGCTCTACCAACTCAGATGTAGAGAGGTTCATCACATACACACGATTTTAAAGATTTAGTTATTTGGAGCTAAACTGAAAAAATCTGATCTGAGGTTAAAATACTCCTAAACTAAAATAATAGATGACATGGAAAATGAAAACATGGAGATGAACATGTGTTCTGAAATCGATGGAAATTCAGAACAAGTTAATGGCCGACACCCTGGCCCGTTCCATCTTTGAATGAAAAATATAAAAGACTCTACCAGGAAAGACATCAAATTTTGAATGCTCGTCCAAAACTGATGAAGAAATGCATGAAACGGAAATGATAGAGATTTTGAAATTGACCACATTTCAATGGGGGCATGGAGTGGTCAGAAAAAAAAAGCTAGATGTGCCTAAATGAGCCAGTAAAATGGAGAGAAAAAAGTGAGTAGATGTGACTCATATATAAGGGAGCAACACAAACAAACAACGTTTCGGCCCTAGGCCTTCGTCAGGAGACTAAAATCACAAACCAAATATGTAGATTTACAAAATATCGGTGGTAAGAAACCCAGGTCGAGCCGAGACTGAGAGCCTTCAGAGAGAAAACTCTCTTTGGACAAATTCCTGACACTTTGGCAATTACAGACACGAACCGACATTTCCAATACCCAAAGGTAAGACGCGTTTTCAATTCTGGCCAGAAAGTATTAATACCAAATAACGATCAATTAAGATGACTTCCAATTTATCCAATATGTCTCAAACCTGAGACTTTTTTCGATGTCTAGGTAGAGAAGTGTCATTTTTTAAGACTTGTCATGCTAGGGATCATTTTAATCCATAGACATTTGCAGTAAAAGTTGTCGGGTAAAAAAATGGTTTTGTCAGTGCAAGTCACAACCAAGGTCAGCCTGACCGATTACCCAAGCATCACAGACGCCTCACATAATATGTGTCAGTGCATGACATAATCAGGCGGATGGTGAAAATTTCATGAAGTTTTGGTATCCAGCAACTTTTCTCAAATTTTATATTTTGTCAACTTGACTAGCCGTAAAAATATTTAGAAGTGAAAGTAAGATTGGTATTTCCCGAAGATGTACAAAAAGGGTTGATTTTACCATTTATGACAAGAACTCATTTTTGATAAAAATCGACCTTTTAACTAAACTTGGCAACATCTCAGTTCAAACCTTTTCACCAATTCAATACCCACCTGTTCAATATCCGACTGATTATTTAATTCACTGTAACATATTATTATACCAGCTTAATGTCACTTAGAAGTGCGCCACAAAGAAAAACATATTATAGATGGATAGATAGATAGATAGATAGATTGATCCCAATTTCACTGTAGTTATTTTTTTTTACATGTATTGTTTTTGAGGTGGCAAAATGTCAGGCGTAATTGTAACGTTTAATCGGGATATCACGATATCAGGGGAGATAATAATCGGTGTACTCGTGGGATTATGGACGATAAAAACGTCAGATTGTCTGGTCGTGATCATTGGACTTTTAAATACAGTTTGAATATCGAATGGAGGAAGAGTCAGACAGTTTGGAGTTCAACATTTAACTCTTTAACGTTGGGAAACAATTATTGACTCAAGTAAAATATCGATGCATTTTTTCCTCGTCAAAACATTTGCGTTTGTAGGAGGATTTGGTCAGATATCACTCACTCACTCATTCACTCAATCTCATGACCGGATGGTCGTCGGGGAGACTTGCGTGAAGCAGAAGTTATAGTCTTCCTCCATGCCTGCCTGTTGCTAGCCCTATGTAGCAGATATCATTTACTTCATAATATCGACCGATAGAGGTCACTCTTAGCTTATCAAAACTTGCCAATTTGAGACGTTCTGAGAATTTGCGTGTCACTTTCATCTTTTGATTGCGATATATGAAGTAACACTTATCTGGCGAAAACAAAAACAAGAAAAAAACAACTCCAAAACAAAAATGAACTTGTTTTAGTGTATCACAGAATTCTGGAAACATATACGAAGTCCTTCCACACCAGTCAACCAATTTGTCTCTACATTAAATTATATTCCATTTTTTTCTCGTCAATCTATATATATGAATGACTGAAGGTAACGTCAGTTTGTCCTTTCTTATTTTAGACCCGCAGTTATTTAACTAATTCTTACTATAGATAGTATGCGCTTGGCTATGAAGCTCATAACATTGCCATCCGGAGGTATAACGGACCAACACACAAAACTGTGTGTATCCATGAACGTTTATAGTCAGGTTAATCCGGTTCAGTGAGCATTTACTCATAATCGTGGATGGCAAAAAACAATAACAGAGACCTGGGTGACGTCATCTTCGAACTATCTATAGTCCATCGAACAGACAATACTTTGATGGTTACACACATTATTTTGTCTTGGTTACATTTATTAATCTGACGGCAGAACAGGAGTGTATTTTACCTAAAAGATTAAATGCTTCAATAGAAACTGCTCGATTTTCACGGAGATATGTGTCGCGTTGATGGTAATCTGGACTGTAACGAACACAATCGATGTTTGGCGTGGTTAGTGACCAGACGGAGGCAAAGCTCTGGTCCCAGCGTGCGTTGCGTCTTTGGGTAAGGGACTTCAAACACTTTAACCCACTAGATTTTGACAGATATTATTTAAAAAATATACATCTTCGAGCTTTCATTGCGCAATATGAACTAAATGTGCTTAAGGAGCTTTACAAGAAGTCAAAATTCAACATAAGCACCTAACATGATTGATAAGACATGAAACTAGTAAGGTGCTATTACAGTTCTTTTTCAACAAAGACAACGTTATTACCGGCCAGGTACTCATTTAAACCTGAGTCCGATGAGAGAATCTGAGTAAAAAATCTTTTCAAGGACACGAAACATACAGGGATCCACAGGTAAAAAGTGGAGCGTTACTCGGCCAAAAATATTCGAATAAAGCCTATCGTAAGAATTCCAATACAATACATCAGATAACGCATGGAAACAGCATATTATTCAACTGTTTTTACCGACAGCAAAAACAACCATGCATCTCTTTCTTCTATTGTGACCTAGTTGTTTAGTTTTTGAAGTTTTAGTCTGATTGGGGACAGCTTTCTTTCTGCATCTTCGTCTTCTTGTACGCTTGAAATCGACGTCATACTCGCACTGACTGTTCGCCAGTGTTTGAAAACTGACTACGGCCATGCGATATCTAGACTTCAGAGGGCAACATCTCATTAATTGTGAATTTTAGTAGACGAGAAAATATGCCTTGCTTACTGATCAACGCCTTTTTGAAGTCGGCAATAAAGATTAGAGAGTTCAGTGTTATCGTTTCCTAGTGTACTGTCAATCGTATCTTATTATTTTGTTCTTCACGATTCTGTTAGTCTGTCCATAACTCTGATACGATCGCTTTGACAACTCTTTTTATGTCAAGACTGAATATTTTTCAAATCAGAAAATCCCACATCAGATAATGTATGGAAACAACATATTATTCAACTGTTTTTACCGACAGCAAAAACAACCATGCATCTCTTTCTTCTATTGAATCCCTAGTTGTTGGTTTTTGAAGTTTTAGTCTAATTGGGGACAGCGTGGCTCAGCGGTACGGTCCTTGGTTCGTACCCGAAAGGTATAGAGTTCGATCACCCGCCGCTGCGCTGTGTGGCCTTGAACAAGTCACCTCGCCTTAGCTCAATTTGCGGCGCTGCACTGTGGTGACGCCTGGGTTATTCCAGTCTTCCCTTGGAATAGACCCTAGAGACAAATTTCCCCTTTGGGGATGAATAAAGGGAATTTTTAAAATTATAAATTTTTAAATTTAAATTAAACAGCGCTCGCGATCACTTTAAGGCCGGATTACTATAATATATAATAATTGTGCGGCTATGTGGTCTAGTGGTATGACACTCGCTTTCCGGATCGGAAGGTCCTGGGTTCGAGCCTCGCTCGACGCATAGTTGAGTCCTTGGAAAAGACTCTTTACTCACATTCTCTCACCGTACTCAGGTGTAAAATGAATACCTGGGCCCTTAACAGCGTTTGTCTTTGTCCTAAAAATTGTAATATCGCCTAACAGGCGTCATGTCTCGTCCTACATGTTAAATGTTGCTGTTGACCAGGGACCCCTTGTAAAGCGCTTTGAGCACGTTAATGGATATTGCGCTTTAAAAGCTCAATAGAATATGTTACCGATCAGCGATAGCGGTAAGATCTGATGGCAGGTTAGATTAAGGACGAATCCCCGCATGTAAAGGGTTAACCCTACTATCCATTTATCCACGTTGGTTGACAATAAAAAACAACTGATTGTTCTGTCGCGATACAATCGGGAATTTTAATTCCATTTTGAACATCAACACAGAAATACATTGAGTTTTGGGGCAGACAATCAAATTTGTGTTTACTCTGTTATACACTGACAAATCGACACCCCGTTCACCAGACAATTATTTTTCAATTTATTGGGGTTTTTTTAGTGAAACAAAAATTTTCTCTCTCTACCTGTACCCGCCCCTCTCTCTCTCTCCTTCCTCTCTTTTCCCCTCTCTCTCTCTCTCTCTCTCTCTCTCCCTCTCTCTTTCTACCTGTACCCGCTCCCCCCCTCTCTCTTCTGTGGTCCAGCTTGACCCCTTTAAAAAAACTCTCTCCTCTTTCCCCTTTTCTCTTTTCT
>NW_027623349.1:0-2500 GCF_034508935.2 Berghia stephanieae
TTTGAGGTGAGGGGGGTCCAAAGGATTCCATTGTTAAACTGATTACAACTCCAAGTAACTTTTCTCCGTGATCTTCGGCTTTTTTAATTTTTATGACGAGGTATTTTGGTTCGTATCAGGCTTTTAGTTCACGAAGGCTGCGACTAAGAGGTAAACTGAGTGCATTCAATTTCCACTCCTGTCCGTCTTGCCCCTCCTTTGACCTATTTCTTAACGGTCTCTTTTTTTTTTCAAATAAGTGAGTGTGACCGTGGCCTTCGTAAAGTTATGGCCTGACACTGAACGTGGCCTTCGTAAAGTTATGGCCTGACACTGACCAAAAAATGACGTCAAAATGCCAGTCTTTAGCTACAAAAGAAAACAAATCTGGAGTTGTATTCAATTGTTCAACGATGAAATAACTTGTTTCCTGAGCTCCTAAGAAACTCACTTACCTTACCTTACCCGGGTTCATCTCTTTCCAAAGGGATGTCTGGCTTTCCATCCTTCAGGTCCATTGCAGCCTCGTTAAGCCCGCCAGCCCCCGTCCGTAGCTTCCTTGATGCCTTGTCCGGATTTCCTTTGTTTCCTTGCCTTCTTTCCTTCAATTCTTCCCTTCCATTATCCTTTTTTCAATACATGTCTTCGATTGTCCAAAAATGACGCTTTTTGTGCTTCACAGTCAAAAGAGTTCTTTTTGTTTTTGGCCCATTAGGTCGGGTTCGATGTTTGTTTTTCTGCTGTCCAAGGTTTTTCTTTCTCCTGTACGTCCACATCTCAAAAGCTTCAATACGTTGTTTGCTGTGCGGTTAGTGTCCACGTTTCACAACCAAAAAGAAAATGGACCACACATAGCCATTTGGTGCATCTATTCGTGTTCGATGGAATATTTGTGTTGTTGAGGATTGCCTTTTGTTTATGAACGCATTTTTGGCCAGCATTATTCGCTCCTGATCTCTTTGTCAGACTTTGCTCGATGTTACCAACTGCCCCAAGTAAGTGAACTCCTTACTTGTTCCATGGGCCTTCTCTTTTCTTATTATGTCATGGGCTCTTTCTTTTTGTAACCATTGTTTTGTCTTCTTCGCATTCATGAACCCCCTTTTCTTTACTTCTTTCGTTCACTTTTGAAATTAGTTCTGTAGGTCTTCCTTACTTTCCGCCAACAGACATAAGCAGGAACGTAAATTGTTGATGTTGGGGGGGCCACCCAACCTTCAACCCTTGTGCTGTTTCTACTTGCCGAAATTAACTCTGTGTATAAATTAAAAAGGAGGGAACATAACACTCCCGGCGCACTCCTTTCTTGATTTTCAATTGCATCTGTTTATCTGCCTGCACTTTTTCTGAGCCTTTTGCTGCCAATACTTAGCGATTTAGAGCAATCATTTTTCCACCTATTGCCACAAGGTCCGGATAAGTTTTGATGACTAACAGAATAAATGCCTTTGGTAGTCGTAAAAACGGCATATATGTCTTTTGAACTCCTAAGTTTTTTCTGAAGGATTTTAATCGAAAATTCCCCTCCCTGGTGCCACTGTTTCTTTTTGAATCCGTTGCTGTTCTGAAATCTCAGTCTACTTTTGACGAGTTCTTTTCAGGATTATTTCGGAGGAGTTTCATAATGGCACATAAGACTGATTTTCGTGTCCGAACCTCAATTGCACCCCTTTCTTGGGGGTAGCGTAAAAGATAGAAGTGCGAAGGTTTCGGGATGTGCGTTTGATCGTATATTTCATTCATAAGGTCCGTTATCACATCAACCCAAAATTACCCAGGCTTGCAGCTTTTGTTGAACCCCATCTATTCCATTTGCCTTCCCTGTTTTCAGCAGTTAGGGCTTTTTATTCTGATCTTAGGATTGTGGGTCCGTAGAAAAAGGACTGTATATGGTGTCACCTCTGTCCGCATTGAAGCTCCTCCACTATCTTTCCATCTTTGGCGATTTTTCACCTCAAAGAGGATTCTACCTGATTTATTTTTATGCAACCGTTAGATGGCGTTTTTATAGTGAAATTTTTTGATTTCAGCAAAATTGGTCCAGGGTTTCTTCATGTGATAGTTTAATACGGTGGCACTTTTCATCAAGCCGTTTCTTTAGCCTGGATACCTTTTTTCTTTACTGATTTGTCCAGTTCATTGTCCTGGGGTGCCCTTTGAATGTTTCCGTTCTTATAAGATTCAAAAACTATTCGTCATACATTCTTTCTTTGCCTCTTTAGAATTTTTTGTTTAGCATTTTTCGTTTGTAGTTGTTTTGCACCTTTAAGAGAGGACCTTGTTTTCAATTCTACTCTTTGTTTCTTCTGTTTTTTTATTTGTGTCTTCTTGTTCTTCCATAAGACAAAAATAGTATTTTTTCTTTACAGCATATTTCGCTTTAGCTCCCGTTTCTAAGTTCAGCTAGGTCGTACTTTATGTTAGTCCCTTTTGTTTGGGGGAATTTTAATTTTAACTTTTTTTTCACCTGATGGGAACATGGTCCGATCCAATGTCAGACCGGGAAAGTTTTACATGGGTC
>NW_027623349.1:7500-10212 GCF_034508935.2 Berghia stephanieae
AGAATGGTGTTGGAAAGGAAGCAACAAGGATGTAGGTAATCTCTCTCTCTCCCTCTCTCTCTCTCTCTCTCTCTCTCTCTCTCTCTCTCTCTCTTTCTTTCTTTCTTCCTCTCTCTCTCTCTCTCTCTCTCTCTCTCTCTCTCTTTCTATCTTTCTTTCTCTCTTTTTTTCTTTCTCCCTCTCCCTCTATCTCTATCTCTCTCTCTTTCTTTCTCTCTCTCTCTATCTCTTTCTCTTCCTTTCTTTCTTTCTCACCCACCCACCCACCGACCCGCACACACACACACACACACACACACATATATATATATATATATATATTTATATATATTATATATATATATATATATATATATAATATATATATATATATATATATATATATATACAAAGTCATGACACAGAGAGAGTAAAATGATTTTAGTGGACGGAACGTCACTTTGGTCAAGGAATCTCACCTCATTCCTTCTGATGAAAAATTAAATTGTAACAGCGCCTTTCAGTAGTCATGTGTCATCATCTTCAACGTTAAGTGTTGATAATAATAATAATAATAATAATAATATAATAATAATAATAATAATAATAATAATAATAATAATAATAATAATAATAATAATAATAATGATAAATAATAATAATATAATAATAATAATAATAATAATAATATAATAATAATAATAATAATAATAATAATAATAATAATAATAATAATAATAATATACCTTTATTGTCCTCAAAAAAGTGGCAATTTGTCATTTGGTTACACATTTATAACAATACAATATTGACATAAACACACTCACACAGATACACACTAGTAACATTGTAGTCATCGAAAAACAAAAAAACAAAACAAAAAACAAAACGTTGTCTTTGTGAACACAGTTTATTAATAACGTTCTGCATAAAAGCACAAGATTGTTTGGTTTTTATTATCTAATTTATTTTATCTTATTTTATTTTTATTAGGTATTTATGGGGGTTGGGGTTTTGTTTTATGTTGGTTTTTTTTTTTTTTTTTTTTTGTTTGTGTAATTTTTTTTTTTGTTTGTTTGTGTAATTTTTTTTTTTTGTTTGTTTGTGTAATTTTTTTTTTTTGTTTGTTTGTGTAATTTTTTTTTGTTTGTTTGTGTAATTTTTTTTTTGTTTGTTTGTGTAATTTTTTTTAGTTTGTTTGTGTAATTTTTTTTTTTTTGTTTGTTTGTGTAATTTTTTTTTGTTGTTTGTTTGTTAATTTTTTTTTTTGTTTGTTTGTGTAATTTTTTTTTTGTTTGTTTGTGTAATTTTTTTGTTGTTTTTTTGTGTAATTTTTTTTTTTTTGTTTTGTTTGTGTAATTTTTTTTTTTTGTTTTGTGTATTTTTTTTTTGTTTGTTTGGTAATTTTTTTTTTTTGTTTGTTTGTGTAATTTTTTTTTTGTTTGTTTGTGTAATTTTTTTTTTGTTTGTTTGTGTAATTTTTTTTTTTTTGTTTGTGTATTTTTTTTTGTTTGTTGTGTTTGTGTAAATTTTTTTTTTGTTTGTTTGTGTTTAATTTTTTGTTTGTTTGTTTGTTAATTTTTTTTTGTTTGTTTTGTGTATTTTTTTTTTGTTGTTTGTGTAATTTTTTTTTTGTTTGTTTGTGTAATTTTTTTTTTTGTTTGTTTGGGTAATTTTTTTTTTTTTTTTGTTTGTTTGTGTAATTTTTTTTTTGTTTTTTGTGTAATTTTTTTTTTTTTGTTTGTGTATTTTTTTTTTTTGTTTGTTTTGAATTTTTTTTTTTTTTTTTTGTTTTGATTTGTTTTTTGTTTTTTTGTTTTTTTTTGTTGTTTTTTTTTTTTTTTTTTTTTTGTTTTTTTTTAAAAACTGTTTCATTTTTAATATTTGGAGCGTCTAAGGGCCCAAAATGAATAATACTTGTTTCCCCCCCCCCCCCCCCCCCCCCCCCCTTTCCCCCCCATTTTCCCACCCTTCTTTCACTTCTTTTTAATCCATTCTTCTCCTCTGACCTTTTACAAAAACTATCGAAACCAATTTGTTTCTTACAATGACGAGGATTATCCGTTGTAGTGAAACCAAATCTCGAATACAAAACAGGGAATGAATTAGGGTAAAACTAGAAAAAGAAACAGAAAAAGTAATACGAACAGATCTTGGTGAAGGATTGTAGTTCCCTTGTTTCAATTGTCGTAAAAATGTCACTTCATGGTTAAGAAGTTTGTTAAAACGAATACAATTTCAAGTTCAAGCTTTTATTTTTTGGCATTGGCGGATAACATAACCATAACGATAAAATTTTAAAAATAATAATAATAATAATAATAATAATAATAATAAATAATAAAAAATAATAAAATAATAATAACAATAATAATAACAGTAATAATAAACAATAATAATAAAAAAAATAATTATAATAAAATAATAATAATAATAATAATAATATAGTAATAATGATAATAATAATAATAATAATAATAATAATAATAATAATAATAATATAAAAATAATAATAAGATTTGATAATGATTTTTTTAAAATAATAATTAATAATAATAAAAAATAATTATATAAAAAATAATAAAATGATAATAATAATAATAATAATGATAAAAATATAATAATAATAATAATAATAATAATAATAATTTTTAATAATAATAATAATAATAATAAAAAATAATAATAATGATTTATGAGATGGTGATGATGAGGATGATGATGATGATGATG
>NW_027623350.1:0-10196 GCF_034508935.2 Berghia stephanieae
CTTCTTCTTCTTCTCTTTTTCTTCTTCTTCTTTTCTTCGTCTTTCTTCTTCTTCTTCTTCCCTTTTTCTTCTTCTTCTTCTTCTTCTCTTCTTCTTCTTTTTCTTTCTTCTTCTTCTTCTTCTTCTTCTTCTTTCTTCTTCTCTTCTTCTTCTTCTTCTTCTTCTTTCTTCTTCTTCTTCTTCTTCTTCTTCTTCTTCTTTCTCTTCTTCTTTTTCTTCTTCTTCTTCTTCTTCTTCTCTTCTTCCTTCTTCTTCTTCTTCTTCTTCTTCTTCTTCTTTTTCTTCTTTTCTTTCTTCTTCTTCTTCTTCTTCTTCTTCTTCTTCTTCTCTTCCTTCTTCTTCTTCTTCTTCTTCTTCTTCTTCTTCTTCTTCTTCTTTTTCTTCTTCTTCTTCTTCTTCTTCTTTTTTCTTCTTCTTCTTCTTTCTTCTTCTTCTTCTTCTTCTCTTCTTCTTCTTCTTCTTTCTCTTCTTCTTCTTTTTCTTCCTTCTTCTTCTTCTCTTTTTCTTCTTTCTTCTTTTTTTCTTCTTTCTTCTTCTTCTTTTTCTTCTTCTTCTTCTTCTTCTTTTCTTCTTCTTCTTCCCTTTTTCTTCCCTTTTTCTTCTTCCTTCTTCTTCTTCTTCTTCTCTTCTTCTTCTTCCTCTCTTCTTCTTCTTCTTCTCTTCTTCTTTCTTCTTCTTCTTCTTCTTCTCTTCTTCTTCTTCTTTCTTTTTTCTTCTTCTTCTTCTTCTTCTTCTTCTTCTTTTTCTTCTTCTTTCTTCCTTCTTCTTCTTCTTCTTCTTCTTTTTCTTTTTTCCTTCTTCTTTTTCTTCTTCTTTTTCTTCTTCTTCTTCTTCTTCTTTTCTCTTCTTCTTCTTCCTTCTTCTTCTTTTCTTCTTCTTCTTCCTTCTTCTTCTTCTTCTTCTTCTTTTTCCTTTCTTTTTTTCTTTCTTCTTCTTCTTCTTCTTCTTCTTCTTCTTCTCTTCTTCTTCTTCTTCTTCTTCTTCTTCTTCTTCTTTTTCTTCTTCTTCTTCTTCTTCTTCTTTCTTCTTCCTTCTTCTTCTTCTTCTTCTTCTTTTTTTTCTTTTTCTTTTTCTTTTTTCTCTTCTTCTTCTTCTTCTTCTTTCTTCTTCTTCTTCTTCTTCTTCTTCTTCTTTCCTTCTTCTTCTCTTCTTCTTCTTCTTCTTCTTCTTTCAATTCTTCTTCTTCTTCTTCTTCTTCTTTACTTCTTCTTCTTTTTTCTTCTTCTTCTTCTTCTTCTCTTCTTCTTTTCTTCTTCTTCTTCTTCTTCTTCTTCTTTCTTCTTCTTCTTCTTCTCTTCTTTTTTCTTCTTCTTCTTCTTCTTCTTCTTTCTTCTTCTTCTTCTTCTTCTTCTTTTTCCCTTCTTCTTCTTCTTCTTCTTCTTCCTCTTCTTCTTCTTTTTTTCCTTCTTTTCTTCTTCTTCTTCTTCTTCTGCTTTTTCTCCTTCCTTTCTTCTTCCTTTGTTATTATTTATTATTATTATTATTATTATTATTATTATTATTATTATTATTTTATTATTATTATTATTTTTAAATTATTATTATTATTATATTATTTTTATTATTTTAAATTTATATTATTATTATCATTATTATTATATTATTATCATAATCATCGTCATCATCACCATCATCATCATCATCATCATCATCATCATTCATCATCCATCATCATCATCATCAATATTTTTATTATTTAATCAAAAGTATTTTGAATAATTGGTAATAGACCAGTAATTAGATCGATTTTTTAAGATTTAACTTTAAAACCAACGCGAAAGAGTTTTGAATAAGCACTGATTATTGTGTGGAAACATTAATAGACAAAAACATTAGATTTTGAAATAATCGGAGGGCTCACTTGTTTCATCGACAAAAGACATTTGTCCGGATCAAAAAAGGGGCTAGAGTCAATCCCAAGGTACGCTATCTTTAAAAACTTACATTTTCCTTTACATTTGCTTTGTCTGGAACTGTTTTAAAATCATTTTTCACATTTAAAGAGAATAAATAAATAATAAAAAAATGTTATGTTAATAGAATTTAAAACGCACATTCACACAGATACACGTAAACACACAAACACATACTCATACACAACACGCACATGCACCACCACACACACACACACACACACAAGAACAAAAAACAACCATGATAACTGGTTGCTAGGTGACGCAACCCTGTTATTGTTCCAACCTCGATAATTTCCACATTTCCCGATATCAGCGGCCAATGTAAGGGGGCCATTTGATCATCATTGAGAATTGAGGAACTGATCCCTTTCGACAATAGGAACCCACACACATTTGGGTGACCGGCCCAATATAGCCATATGCAAAGCTGTATTCCCATGGGACCCAAAAGAATTCAACCCTGAATTAAAAAATAAAAATGAAAAAAAAAAAGATTATGCCGGAATGAACTATATAAAGGAAATTGAATTTGAAGTTAAAATGATCAAACTGAGTAACTTTAAGTCTATTGAAGTTTTACAAACAAAACTCACGTTAATTTAATAATGCAAATTATTGGCATTAACAACGCCATCTTTTACTTTGGTGTCAGCATGTCGTTACTTTATTTATTTATTTTTTACTTAAATCAGATTAAAACCCTGATGATAATGATGGCGTTAATGCGATGATGATGATGAAAATTGATGATAATGATGATGATGATGATGATGATGATGATGATGATGATGGAGAGGGGGAGGAGGAGGAGGGGAGGGAAGGATTATGATGATGATGGATGATGATGATGATGATGGAGATGATGATGAGGGAATGATGATGAGGGATGATGATGCTGACAATGGTGAAGAGGAAATTACACAAAGACTTTGGAATGGTGTGCTGTTGATACTTACAGACGCCAAATTCCAGTAAAGTCTTTAATACATTTTCGTGACCCTCTCTGGCAGCTAAATGGATGGGCATCAACCCCTGGGTATTTTTAGCATGGAAAACGGATGGGTCTTTTTCAAGATATTGGCAACTTCATTCGTCTCCCGGCACTTGCACACTATGAGGAAAAATAGCCAAAATAAAACACACAATGAACTTTATAAAACTGTGATTGAGTTTTGT
Source organism: Berghia stephanieae (assembly GCF_034508935.2). NCBI lineage: Eukaryota > Metazoa > Mollusca > Gastropoda > Nudibranchia > Aeolidiidae > Berghia > Berghia stephanieae. The sequence continues at coordinate 3,093 of NW_027623350.1, forward strand.
AAAAAGGGTCTTAATTGTTGCTGAAATTGATAAACATTCTCCCACTTTAACATTTTGTCAGTTGAAGCGTGGTTATCACGTAAACTTGGACTGCAATTGGATTCCAAGCTGCACCGCATAAAGATTGCAATGTATGCATAACAATAAACTATGATCATTACTATTACCGCAAAGAAATTTATTGCATAAACCTCCACACCGACAGGAGGGGTCTTTTGCCCCTTTTAAAATTTAATGTGGGCGGAAAGGCACTTTTGCATGGCCTCTATCCTCCTTTATCTTTTTTTCCCTCTCCACGTTGCTCTCTGTTTTAGTTTTTGATTAATATTGCTTAGGGTTTTCCAGGTCCTTAGCTGAGAGAAAAGTAGTAAAAAAATTTCTTTTTTTTAGAAAAGATATTTTTCTCTTGTAAGTCATTTTTCTGTTGTGTGCTGTTATAGTTTTTTAGTTTTAAAATATATATACTTTATAAATATTTGAGTGAATTCTTCATAATCTGACCCTTATTGCATCTCCACTTTGCAGTTTTTTAAACCACTCAAACGAAAGTCTCATCAGACTTCTGGATCAACACATTTGGGCCCATATCAGTGCGGGTTTAAAAAGGAAAATATGGAATGGTGAAAAAATTAAACAGAATTACGATTAAACCACGAAAATATAAGACAAAGAAAAATTTAGTTAAAATTTAGGGAACAGATGTCGATTTAAAGAGCAACGAAAATGAAATTAGCTTGAAATCACCCAAAAGTCCACTGAGACACCAGCAACAGGATCACACTTAAAAGGAACACACTCAAGTGTTTATAAAATATGTTCAAAACAAAAAGAAAAATATAACGATCATACATAACAGAGAGATGAATTAAAAAGGGGAACCATTTAACCCCCCAAAAATTAACACTATACAAATTGACTGTTTTCCTCTCAGCCAAGGACTTCGTCAAGGGCCAGGACAAAGCCAAGCTATCTAATCAAAGATAAAAAACATAAAGCAACTCAGAAAGCAGATGTTATAGAGAGATAGAAGACAAAGCAAGTGACCTCCTGCCAAAGCATGAGAGGTCAAAAGACCCCACTCAGCTGTCAATTTTGTCCAATTTATTTTATAGGGAATCGAACGCCTAATTCATATGAAATCGCCGATAAAATTACGTGGTAAGTTGGGGCCATGTAGATACAATGAACTAAAACGTATTAAGTAAACCTAAATTTTATACAATTTTTGGGTATCGTTTCCCCCCGATTAAATCTAATTATTGTCGCATTTTTGCAAAAAGTGGAATGAAACTCAACTTTGTACATGAAATGAAAAAAAGGAATTTTGTTTAGAATTCACATCATTCACTGTATAATTATCTTTTTATGTTGACATTCCATATTGCAAGTTTCCAGCGAATCTGGACATCGAGATAAGGTGTTTAAATTATAATATTGGCATTTTTAGGACAAACGGCGTAGCTACTCTATATCTTGTGTGTCATCAGTATGTAGTTGAATTATCTAGTTATAATTTCTTTTTTTAAAAAAAGCTTAATACGCTGTATGTGACAGAGTCCTAAAATAGACTCCTAATATTTTTATAATTCGAAAGTAAATTTATCTCTATTTAATATTTTGTAACTTCTTTATCATCAGAGGGTGTAGGTATTGCATTCAAATATTCAGGTTTGCTGACAATTTCCATAATGCAAGCTTTTTTATGATCTAATCTGAAATTATAGTAGACATAAATCAGAGGGTGCACATATTTGCAGGTCTGATAACCGAACCGATTATGGAATTGATTTAAACAATTTTGTAATAACATTATTTAACAATGGTTTGAGACGAGAGTATTCCATTACAACCTTAAGCGCACGACAAATTAAGGTTATCAGACCTAAAAATAATTTACACGTCGCATAAATCTATTAAGTACAAATAATCACCCACACAAAATACAAACTGAGCGAAAAAGCTTGGGGGGGGGGGGGGGGGGGGTGGGGGGGGGGGGGGGGGGGGGTCCCATGACATATTTCTGAAATGTCAACCGGGCAATCTGGTATTTGTCGGAATGAACTAGAAAAGAAAAATATTTTAAAAACCAATGATCAGAATAAGAATAGATGCTTTTTAAAGAAAAATTTAAATAAAATTTTCCCTCTCCGTAAATAATAAACAATTTCTTAGATATAATTATTTTTTAAAAATTAACTGTAAGCACCCACCCTACATAATAACTATTTTGATTTCAATGGTCATATATCTCCCTCTCCACATTCACAAAACACAACATACACACACACACCACACTACACACTCTCCTCCTCTCCCCTCTCTCCTCTCTCTCTCTCTCTCTCTCTCATTTCCAAGCTTTCACTAAACCTTTCTCATTCTATTTTTAACTACCTCACAAGTACCCATACACAAAACACTCATATACACATACACATACATGCAACACACACACACAAAACATATAATATATATAAATATATTTTATATATATTATATATATTATTATGTATATATCAGTCTTTTTTTAAATATTTAAACCATCGAGAGGTTATGATACCAGGCATTTCGATTCAAGTTTGAAAGGATAAGGTGGTATAATATTGCTATGTTATCTCAGGTACATTTACCAGGCCCCCGATATCCCGTTATATCAAGATCAAATAATTTTAACAAAATGTATCTGCTCTATCCCAAAACTGATCTAGACGATACAATTTACATGTTGTTTACCGTCCATTGGTGATGTCATCGCTGATATAACGCAATAGGAATTCATTAGTCTGATTCACGTACGCCCACAACGAGCAGCTTAGTTCTTACAAAGAATATCGGTTTCTTTTTATTCTTCATGCTGGCTTAGAACTTTTTCACACATGTCATGTGATCAGAGTGTATAAATGTCAAAACATGATCAGATTTATAATGTTTTTCTCCTCTGGATACACTTTTATGCTCGTCGGAGAAGTATTTCATTAGGGCGTCCGCCATTGTTCCGATAGTTTAGAACCAGTTACTAAGTTACTTTGCGTCATTACATGGGAAGTGAGGACACGACTGTTGAAGCCTATTGTTCTGGCAATCATCGCTTCTTCAATTTAAATATTTCTTTGACACTCGTACTAATATTAAATACCAATATTACATGAAATTTGGTGACATATCTATGGACTCCTATTCCCGATATAAATTTTGGAGCCCCCACACTAGGTCTGCCTTAGGCAAGTCCAATTATCTACGACATGCGCATTTATGCAAACTTTTCAAGATCGCTTAATTGGGAATGACTCCAATATGACATGATCAAAAACTGGGTTCCATATTGCCCCTTTCTATCCGTTGGCACAATTCATAATATTAAACTTTGTCTCATGAATAATATTGAATTTTTGAACAAATATTATGAGTTTCGAATATTTGGCCTAAAATAAACAGAAAATCCGAGAAATGCTTTTAAAACGAGGAGTTCAGAATCGGAAACAATGACGGGGGCAATCAGACGATTTTTTAGTAGTTAAAATCAGTTTTTTCAAAATGTTGAATTTGTAAACTACACTGTATAAAACTACAAAGCTGGTTAGCTGAGGGGCAGTCTGAGTAAAACCATTCCAAAACAGGCCAAACGGTGATTGGACGGGCAAGATTGTCGATGGTCCTGGGCAATTATTGTCTTGTTTCCCCCCCCCCCCCCCCCCCCCCCACCCCTCCCGGCGGAATAAAATATAAAAAGCAAACTTCAATTTGAATATGGGATTTTCCCATTTTATGATTTATAAATATTTGGCTTTAACAAACAGGACGTCAGTAAAATACCCAAAAGCCGGATTTCCTAACAGGAAACAATGATAACTGATCCAAGTTCTTGCCATGTTTCCATGCGCAAACAAAATGAAGTGGCACACACCGAGAAGAGAAGTAAATAGAATTTATTTTGTGATAGCATAGGGCTAAGATACTGAACTCATATGCATGTCTGATATCCGAAATAAATTACAGGTTTAAATTTCACATTGTTTTAAGGAGTTATAATTTGCGTATTTATAAGAGTATTTCCATTACAACAATAAGCTCATGACAATTTAAGTGATCAGACCTGCAAATAATTTACGTAGGACTGGATGAAATGTAACGCTTTTTCAAGAAGTAATCATGCTTTAAATAACACCTTTTAAAAACATCGACGTTTTCTTCACATTTCCATCGAATCTGTAGCCCTTTTGACATTTCAAGATTGCTTTTATTGGTTCTATTTAACTCTAACAATGAGATTACATGCGCCTATTTCTAAAAGTTGGATAACTGCCTCATAGTAAAGAAAAGCTTTGACAACCCCTTTTACAATATCCCTTCCTTTGAGTCTTTACAAAGCTGAAGTGATCAAGTGATTGTGCACGAACAATATTGAGAGGTTAGCAAATATTTTTGATTTCAATTTCTTTGAGTCGGATGCTGACGATGGACAATGAAGTCTTCTCATAGTCGCATTTTGTTTCCATCCTAATTTTTAAAAGCATGTTATAATAATGAATCTGTCACATTCATTAAGATTTTTTGTTGATGATGGTTGTGAATCAGTTCTAGATTTGTTTTTGGAGTTTTACCTTATTTCAAATCTGGTGATATGAAATGTAGTTTATATTGTCAAAATTTTTAAAATTTTGTTGCACAACAAACGGATCCTATGGGTATGGCATTAATCTATCACAGAATATTATTTCTTTTAATAGGATAAATGCGCTTGGCCAAGGATTCACAACATTGCCATCCGGAATATAACCGACCAACACACAAACCTGTGTAACCATGGACTTTATAGTCTGGTAATACAGTTTAGTGAGAACAACTCACAAACGCGGGATGGCAAAACAATAACAAAGGGCCTGAGTGACGTCATCTTCGAACTATCAAAATCATAATATTTTGCGACAAATAAAGCCAAAATTTGTAGTTCTGAAACTAAAGCTCGTATATATATATATAAATATATATATAATATATATATATATATATATATATATTATATATATATGTATAAAATATATATATATATATATATATATTTTATTATAAATATATATATATATGTATAATAATTAAATTAAATGTAGAACTAACAAGTATAAAATCAACGTTCGTTTTCCCTCAGCAATAAAAATTTTGAATATTTCATATGGTACAGGAAAAACCAAGGGTTGATTCGTTGACTGATTAACTGATTATTTATTTAATGTAAGATTAACGACAAATTGATAATGTGATAATTTTTGGTGTCGAATTGCCACAATCGTAACAAATTGAAAACGAAATGAATATGTTTAGTTGTGTATATCGCACGTGTGAAAGAAAGAAAGAAGAGAGAGAGAGAGAGAGAGAGAGAGAAAGAGAGAAGAGAGAGAGAGAGAGAGAGAGAGAGAGAGAGAGAGAAAATAAGTAGGGGGAAATATCTGTTCAATCTAGTTATCGTTTAACATTAAACAAGTGTAACTAAATGACAAATTTGCCATATTTATGGACAATAAAGATCTCTTATTATTATATTATTATTATTATAAAAATAGTATATAAATATATTATATATATATATATAAAATATTTAATCGTGTTGTATACAAATATTGTACGAATGTGCACGACCATGGGAGCAATGGAGCGAATTATTATTTTAATAATTTTCCATTGTGATAAATATTAAAATTATATCGATATATGATTACAAATAATTAATTAGGATGGAAACAAGATGCGACTATCAGAAATCGTCATGTCAGCATCCGACTAAAAAAGAATTGAAATAAAAAATAATTGCTAACCTCTCAATATTGCTCATATATATAATATAATAGTATATACATTGTAATATATATATAATATTACACACATACATATTTATATATACATATATATATATATATATTAAAAATATTAAATATAATATACTGTATGATCAAATGTAACGTTACAGTGATGATATCATTAAAGGAAATTAAAATTCCATTTCAAAATAAAAGTTAATTTAAATTATACGGGGACAATGATCCCAAATATACTTATAAAAACACATTTTAAACAAAAATAAAGATGGTTCGACTTTTAAACCCCTTAAAGAATTACAATTCGGCAAAGTAAACTGAGCACAAATTAGCAGCATTCCCCCATATCAAATTTTCCCATTGCAGTTTAAATAAGTTTTCACAATCTTGAAATAATCGTTGGGAACAAAATCAGTGTTGTGTTGTTGCTTGTTAGAGTTTTACCTTGATTTGACATCAAGATCTAAAATTATCCTAAAATTTTTATGTCAAGATCTTTTAACAAAGGCACAGCATTACCCTTTCAAAAACTGAATCGTGAAGAACGGCAGGTTGGTTTGGCCATTTGAAAGCGTAAACAGGACGTTAATTTTGTATCAAATGTCAGACACACAACGGGTTTTGACTGGGTCAGTTAAAGATATTACAAGGCTACAATGCCTAACCCTCTGGCCACAAACCCTTGAAGATATTCTTCACATGCATAAAGAAGGTTCATTCAAACAACCATTGCAAACGGCTAAATATAACATTCGTTTATGATTATGATTATGATACTTTAAGGGTTTGCAAAGAATCAAAAAAAAAGTGACGAAAGGCCCTTTATTTAACCTCACAAAACGCGACTTGCCTCAGTTTGTCACAAACTCCTTTTAAACGAATTTCCATTTTTTTTGTGAATTTAAATAAATCTTTCTTACTTATCTTACTGTTTTTTTTTTTAATGCTATCATTACCTATTTGGTGTTGTGAAATGTTTACACTACTGCTAAAGAACTAGGCATGCAGAAACATATTATCGACATTAACTCTACAGACAGGTCTGGTGCAGACCCGGCTGTTTGGTGGATGCTGAGCGAACACACTGTCCTGAATCGGGACAACGGTTCGCAACACATACGATGGACTTCAGAACAATGCCACAGTCCCAATGAACCTCAAAAAGTATAGTGCCTCAGGGGACAACTGTTTACATCTTAATGTTGACATCCTGTCGCCAGAATATGAATCCCGTGTCTCCAATGAAAACGACTCTTAAAAAAACCCACCAAGTCCAAAAGACAAAATGAAAACTTTT
>NW_027623351.1:0-10186 GCF_034508935.2 Berghia stephanieae
CCCTTTATCAAAATCAATTCCTTTTGAGGCAGAAAAAAGGCTCCCTTTATAATCCCCAAATGTCCAAAAAAAGATTTCCTTTGGGGCACAAGGCCCCTGGAAAAATGGGGGACGACGCAACAGCCCCTTTTCCAGTGCAGTCATGCATGCCACTTGACCATGAAGATCTTATCGGACACCAAAATGCGCATCTCAATGATATCTTCCTAAATCTAACTTGTCTAAACAATTTCAATTTTCTATCTAATTCTCATATTTTTTCATTTTGAAAGTACAGAATCTAAACAATTCTGAAAAAAAGAGAGAAATTTTCAAACTGAATCGAACTTTTTCAATTCAACAAGAATATAAAATTATCTTTGGCTAATTTTTCAGTATGTATTTTTTTTTTTCTCTCTGATTTCGTTGAAAATTTAAAAGATACGCCAGTTTGGTTACAAAAACATGCCAAAAACATGTTGAAAATCGGCCATGAAGTTTTTGTACGTCATTGTGAGTGTTTGTCATAACAAAAACTGAAAAACACCTTTTTAAAAATTGGGCGGGACATTTTTACTCAAGAATCGATCGATTAAAATTACAGTCAAATATACTCGGGACAAGATAATTCTTAATTAAACCGAGACTTTTTTTGAAATTTTATTCATATTTCCATCTCAAGATAAAGAATTTATGACAAGTAGGATAAGTCATTTTCATAGATCAATACAGTATCTTTTTGTCATTTGTAGGCTACATTATGACTAAAACTATAGCCCAACCTACAATTTTCTTTTTTGTCCACAAAATTATGGCTTTTTCCGCCATCCTCTGACTAAACTTTTTTTTTTTTTTTTTTTTTTTTGGTTGAAAAAATGTTATTTTAGCCCATCGCTAGCTCAAATTGACCAGATCGTTAAAATTTGCAAATCTCTCCAAACTTGTGGAAAGAAACATGAAACCTTTGGCGATTTTATTTTTTTTTCATGGAGGGAGGGGGGTGGGTTGACTTGAACGAAATTTAAGGAAAACAATTTACGGCCAAATCAAAAATAACTATTGTTTTGCCCGGAAATATCAGTTGTTGTCCACGATTGCGTCCGACGACCCACAGACTGTATTCTCTATGGAACGACCCGCCGACCGACCCGTTTGGTCTACTTTTTATAGTATTACGGCTAGGTATCTACTATTATTTTCTATCTCAAAGTGATCTACATACATACAGCTAATAAATTAAATAGTGTGTATGTGAATTGGGAGGGGATGGGAGGGGAGGGAGTGGGGAGGGGGGGGGGGGGGGGGTCAGGGCGATGTGAACTACGACGGCTTTATGTGTGTGTGTGTCATCGAAATAGATCTCTGGAGAATATTATAGAAATTTGACCAATCTCGATCTGTCTTACTGGAAGAAATAAAATTTAGTATTTATAAGTATCTGGACATGGTTGTATAGTCAGTGTCAACAACGCAAGAAAGAAAAATGCAAGAAAAAAAAACAACCCCAAAAAGAACCCCCCCCCCCCCCCCCAAAAAAAAATAAAAAAAATAAAAAAAAATAAAAAAAAAACCCACCAAAACAACCCCACCCCTCCAAAAAAAAAATCAATAATTAAAACATTAAAACCCTGCTTCGAATAGTATCGAACCAAGACCTCCCGATTATGGGTCAGACGTGCTACATTATTACTTTTCAATCAAAAACACCCAGTACCCAGTCTTCTCAAATGCCGGACTCTAAAGAAAAAATAAAAAAAAAAGAAAAGAAAAAAAAGAAAGAAAAAAAAGAAAAAAAAGAAAAGAAAAAAGAAAAGAAAAAAGAAAAGATAAAGAAATATTTTTTTCCATCAAGGCCATGAAACATTTCTTTCAACTTGCCCAAAAAAAAAAAAAAAAAAAAAAAAAAGAAAATTAAATTTTCAACTTCTTAAATATGCAAAGTGAAAAATAGAATATGTTTGTCAAAAAGGGGAAACCCAGGGGGTTTTCTGTGTCTCATCAATGTCTAATCTGAGAATTAATTATTATTATAGAACCTTTCAATCAAAAAACTATCCAGCCTTATGAGAAACATAATCTTTATAATTTATTTGTCGGCATGTATTGTGACGTATCGTTTCATGGAATATGTGATGAATGGTATGCTTCAACTAAATGTTATATTATATTATGATCAATTTACAAAACATGAGTTTTTCCTCATTGAGGAGAGTGAAGTTTGTTCTCTCAAAAAAATGTTTTGGGGCTAGTGGAGAACCTGCAAGGGTTTTCGAAGAAAAGGGAAAAGGGTATTAGGAACAAGCGGTCATCTATATGCTTACTTATAGGGAATGAGATTAGCCCAAGAGTAGCGTCCCTTGATTTGGGCGTCACCTTACAGAGAGAACGTCAATTTGCTTTTGAAATGCCTCAAGGCCGCTTTCACCGGAGCGAGGACGAGAGACGCATGCGCACAACCAACATGACGTTTCTCTCTAATAACTTTTCCGCCGGTGACATCACGGACTATGGGTGACGTCCCCAAACAAGGACGCTACTCTTCCGCTATCTCATTCCCTATACTGCTGGTAATGTATTTTTAGATTTGCCGAATTAACCAGTAGATTTTGACCAATCCAAAACATGGAATTTTGTGACACACCCTCACACGTGCTCGGACAAACATAGTGTTGTTTATAAACTAACGTGAATGAAATCGACCAAATCACTGTCATTGTTATTGTCTTTTCCACAAATGGGTGACTAGTTATCACACGATTTTTCTCGATCAGAAATAAACGTTTGAATTTACACATGCTTCTGTGTTTAGTTATATTGATCAAGGTTGAACAGCGGAAAATTTTACTTAAACACACACCATCGATTGTAAAATCTGTTTTAGTTTGCTGTGTCTCCAAATCACTGTCATTGTTTTACATTATGACGATTGTCCGAGAGGCGTGGTTATCTAACCCGTCTATTCTGTGCTCGATGATAAAAGTCTAATAACATTTGCTTTACGGAACAGTGTTGATCCCCAACCCTATTTTTTAGCAAGAATAGTTTAGAAAGATTATTATTACTAGATAGTATCAAGAGAGATTTCAAATGACATATCATTTTTGTGTTGCAGATGAGATTATTATTATCACTTGATGTTGTCAAAGAGAGATCTAAAATTTCGTCATCTGTTTTTGTTGTGGATATGCTAGATGATGATGATGATGATGATATGATGATGATGATGATGATGATGATAATAATAATAATAATAACAAAAAATAAAAATAATATGATAATAATAACAATAATAAACATAATAACCGGAAGAGAGGAAGAGTGACGTCACTACGTCTGTTTCCCCAGTGACGTGTTTTCTTTTGATTAAATTTATCCCCTATACTACATTGTCATTTATCTATTTTTGTATTTATTTGCCTAGGCCATCCGAGACATAATCATCCTTGTCCTTGCCCAGTCAGTCATCCACCCAGACATTTCATGAAAGGTGACCACAAAGGATAGTTCGAAGATGACGTCATCAGGTCTTTGTTATTGTTTTTTGCCATCCGCGTTTATGAGTATGCTCACTGAACTGTATTAACCTGGACTATAAACGTTCATGGTTTACCCCACAGTTTTGTGTGTTGGTCCGTTTTTACTTCCGAGGGCAATGTTATGAACTCCTTACCCAAAGCGCATACTATCTATAATTATTTCTTTGAAATTTGGGCGGGGGTCCCCTACTCTGACTAAATCCCACACCTCCGAGTTGAACAAAGTTTCAAAGTTTCAAAGTTTATTCAATCTTAGGCTTTCGCCAATAAATCACACAATTTGATGACAACATACAGGAAGTGGAAAAAAAATGGTGAATGGAACGAAAAAATAAACTGATACCTTTAAATTAACCACACAAAAATACAACAATCGTAATACAACTAATACGTAAAATAATTTAATAATAATAATAATAATAATAATAATAATAATAATTTAATAATAATAATAAAAATAATTAATCAATAAAATAAAAATTATAACATATAATAATAAAAATATAATAATATAAAATTTAATAATAATATAATAAAAATAATAATAAAAAATAATAATAATAATAATAATAATAATAATAATATAATAAAATAATAAATTATTATTATTATTATTATTATTTATTATTTTTATTATTATTATTGTATTAAAATAATGATAACAATAATCTTTTATTTTTTAATCGTAGTTTTTATTACAAGTCTGTGGCCCTGTGGGCTGCAGCAGACAGTACTGTCCTCACTCCAGGATGTAAAATCCGATTTAAATTTCCCTCATTCCTTAAACCTCTGTCCTCCTACTCCTCCATGTTTCTGGGCGTCGGGGACCGAACTGGGACCCCGGGTCGGATTGAATGTAATGATGTACGCACCACAAAGCTGCAAAAAATAAGAAAGTATTTTGTGGAATGCGACAGAGGAGTGCAGGGGGGGAGGAACGGGGTCCTTTATAAAGGATTTGTTATTTAAAAAAAAAAGAAAAGAAGAAAATTGATTTTTATTTTACGCAATACACTAAATGCGCTTTAAAAGGGGGGTCCCTGGTCAACAGTAACATTAACATGTTGGACGGGACATAAACCCCTGTTGGGCGATATATTACAATTTTTCGGGCAAAGCAACGCTGACGACGGCCAGGTATTCATTTTACCCCTGAGTACGGTGAGAGAATATGAGTAAAGAGTTTTTTCCCAAAGGACTCAACTATGCGCCGAGCGCGAGGCTCGAACCCAGGCCCTTCCGATCCAAAAGCGAGTGTCATCCCCCAACCACTTTATCATATTGAGCAAAATTCGTCGCATTGAGGAGCTCCTTATAAAACTAGTTCATTATTGTCTAGCCTAATACTTACAGTTCTGCCACTGTTGCCAACCCAATGTATCACTGACTACTCTCAACAACTGCTATTAACTTTTATTCCTCCATTTATTCAACCTTATTTCTGTGTCATAACACTAGACCACATGCCGCACATGTTATGTGATATTCCTGCATTAAAAAAAAATCACAATATAATAATAGAGAAACCGGGCCCAAAAATGTACGCAGCTTGCGGGATGACAGGGCCGGGAAATGAGTGACGTTAATAAAGGGTGGTTGGTTGTTTTTGGAAGGTGAAAAGAGAATGAAGGGCCGATAGAGGTCCCCTGGTAGTTTTGTTGGATGGCCCGAGCAATTCAAGTTATATCAAGGGTAGCATATTATATTTGTATATTTAATTTTATTATATATATATATAAATATAATATATATATATATATATATATATATAAAATATATATATATATGATCCGAGAAACGTGGACAAACCACGAACAAACGTCTTGCCTATAATGTAGTGACAATTTTTTTAATTAGCTTAACCATATTATCGAGCACTTTCGTACTACGAGTACCACAACACTATTATATTTATATATTTAAAATTTAAAATAATATATAATATATAATTTATATATTATTAATTAATATTATATTATATATAATTTATATATATATATATATTATATTATATATATATTATATATATTTTTCGCTATTATTTTTTTTTCACTTTTAAAAATGTATCGGATTTATATTGTGTCAGTGCATGAATAATCTTTCGGAAGGTGAAAATTTTGTAATGTTGGAAAGGTATCCAAATTAAGGATAAAAATGCAAGACAATAGAGATAAAATTTTCCGGCGGTGGTGGGTTTGAACCTGCGACTTTTTGTACGACAACTCGCCTGGCAGGTGAGAGCGTGGCTCTACCGTGTGAGCTATCCACGACACAAAATATTCGTTTCAAACAAAGTCTTTACTAATCCCCTCTCACCACTTTTGAGACCCCGATTCGTTTACCCACCATCGGAATATTTTACCGCAGTTAAGTTTAATAGCCAATATTCTCAACAAAATAAAACTAGAACGATTGAGACATTGAGTAGCTCCGGTGTATGGGGAATTTTAATCAGAAAGTGAGTGGACAGGCACTTTATGTTGTAACAACAAGATATAAAGTGAATAAAAAGTGCAGAAGAAATAGGAGTTTTACAAAAAGGTCGCGGGTTTCAAACCCCACCGCCGCGAAAATTTTTATTTCTTTTGTTCTGCACTTTCTATTCATATATTTGTGTTACCAATAAGTGCTGCTCCACTCATTTCTGAATTAAAAATTACCCAACCGGAGCATCTCAATTCCAATCGTTTCTATGTTATATTTGTGTGAGATTGCATAAGCTTAACTGTGTAAAAATTCGCGATGTGGTGTACGACGATGGGCGGCTCAAGAAGGGTGAGAGGTTAGAAATGATTTTGGGTTTGAAACAATATTTTTGTGTTCGGGGTTAGCTAAACGGTGACCACGCTCTCACTGCCAGCGAGTTGTCTACAATTATCGCAGTTAAAACCCACCCGCCGAGAAAATTTTTATTTTATTGTCTCTGGCACTTTTCTATTCTTCATTCTTGTTGTTACCAACATAAGTGCCTGCTCCACTCACTTTGAATTAAAATCACCCCATCACGGGCATACTCAATGTTCAATCGTTTTCTATTGTTAAGTTGTGTGAAAATTGGTATTAAGTTAACTGGGGTCAAAATTTTTCGCGATGGGGGTGTACAAAGAATCGGGGTTCAAGATTGGGTGGAGAGGGATCTAGTAATGACTTTGGGTTGAAACGAATATTTTTGTGTTGTGGATACTCACCGGTAGAGCCACGTCTCACCTCCCAGGGGGAGTTGCGACCAAAAGGGTCGCGGTTCAAACCCCCCCACCGCGCGAAAATTTTTATCTCTATTGTCTTCTGGCACTTTTTTTTCCTTCATTTTGTTGTTCCCAACAAAAGGCCCTCCCCACCACTTTTCGGAAAGTACCCCGGGCATTTTCCAAATTTCCATTTTTTAATTTATAGCTGAAAAAAAAATTTTAGAAGTGAAATTAAACTTTGATATTTCCCAAAAGGTAAAAAAAAGGGTTGATTTAATTTTTTAGACAAGAAGCTTTTGGATAAAATTGACCTTCAACAAAACTTAGAAATATCTCAGTTAAACCTTTACACCATCCGACTGATTATGTCATTCACTGTAAACATATATTTTTATTCGTTGCTTTTTTACAGGGAAAAGAATCTGATGACTTTCTTTCTTTCTAAACCAAACAACTTCGTCATTGCGGCTTTGTGTCTTATGGTATGACACTCGCTTTGGATCGGAAGGTTTATGGGTTCGAGCCTTTCTCGGCGCATAGTTGAGTCCTTGGAAAAGGCGCTTTGCTCACTTTTTCTCACAGTACTCGGTGTAAAATGGGTACTGGCCATTAACACGTTGTCACTGTCCGAAAAAATTGTAATATCGCCTAACAGTCTTCATGTCTTGTCCTACATGTTTAGTTTTGCTTTTTGTCTGGGACCCCTTGTAAAGCACTTTGGCAGTTTAGTGGATATTGCGCTATATAAAAGCTCAATCTTTTTAAAATATTTTCTGTGAAAAAAGATATCTAGGTGATAGCTTCTCTTCTCTCTCAATAAAAATAGTCCGAACATATATTTGTTTTCAGTAAAACCCCCGGCTGTCAAAAAGTTTAATCTGGCCTTTTGGAATTTTAATTATTTCAATGACTAGGTCAGGAAGACCTGCCCTCCGTCTTTCTTCCCCCATATCACGCTTGTGTGGTTCTATTGTAGTTCTGTTTTATTTAAAGGCTCGGGTAGGTATGGACATGAAATTATATACGTAGTACTAGATAGTACATAAATATTTCTGCTGAACTGTTTGTGTATTATAGGGAATGGATGGTCAAAGGGGGGAGGGAGGGAGAGAGAGAGAGAGAGAGAGAGAGAGAGGGGAGAGAGAGAGAGGAGAAGAGAGAGAGCAGAAGAGGAGAGAGAGAGAGAGAGAAAGAGAGAAGAGAGAGAGAGAGAGAGAGGAGAGAGAGGGAAAAAGCAAGCAAGAGAGGAGAAGAAAGAGAGAGAATGTCTCCTCGTGTACGAATGTGTGTATGAGTTTGTTGTGTGTGTTGTGTGTGTGGTGAGAGAGAGAAAGAGAGAGAGACATAGAAGTGAGAAAGTGTTTGTGTGTGTGTGGTTGGTGTGTGTGTGAGAGAGAGAGAGAGTGAGAAAGTGAGAGAGAGACTAGAGAGGCAATAGAGGCAAGAGACAGAGGCAAAGAGAGAGAGAGGAAAAGAGAGAGAAGGGGGAGAGAGAGAGAGAGAGAGAGAGAGAGAGAGTTGATGACTTTCATAAAGAGAGTTGACATCCACCCTTAATCATAGATTTCCTCGGGGTTATATTAAAAATGTTTACGGTAAGTCGCCGTGTTCCTTGTCTCCAATGATGAAAATGTTCAGAAAACTTGTCGTAATGAAAAAAATAAATCATTTTCTTAACCCTTTCCATACCAGCCATTTGTGACCCTTCGTCTCGAAAAAGGTATTAGTCGGAATGAATTGGACCCGAAAAGTGACTTTAGAATTAAATTGATAGTAAAAACCAATTTTTGAGCTTTTGCATTGTTAGAAATTGTCTTCATTCTGTAACATAACAATTTGAAACAAACCCCAAGTTTCATGTTTTTTTTCAATAAATTCAATTTTTTTTTCACCCAAGTCATCCCAACATAATACCGTTTAGAGATGGTGTCACATTTCAGAATTTTCCCCCAAAATTTCACACCCACCCAAAAAACCCAAAAATAGTTTTTTCTTTTCAAATAGAAAAGGAAAAATATCTACATTCTATGCACAATATTTATCAGAAAAATGAACTCTACAACATAGCTAGATATAATAAAGCATTTTACTTTAAATAGTGTGATTTACAAAAGAAATCTGAACGATAAAAGTGCGGTTGGGTCGTAACGAATGTACGATTTTCCTATGGGTTTGGTAAGGAAGAAATTAACCTGATAACTACCATACTCTGGAGAGAATAAAAACCAAACCCCAAAAACTCCTATTTAAAAATTTGGCCAGAAAAATCGTCCTTCAAATATCGATGATTTAAATGACTCTCATCTTGACCAAAACTCTCAAACATGAGATTTCGACGAAATCCCAGTTTTTGTCAAAGATGAAGGTTGTTAGATCGATCGATAATTGAAGACGAGTTTTCCGGCCAAATTTTTAAATACGAGTTTGTTTTTTTTCCCCCCAGTCGGGGGTGAACTAAATTTGTTGCAAGAAAACAATTAGTGCTTATGACCTCAGAGAAGATGTTACCATCTATTGATAAATGAGACTGAAAACGTTTCATCATTCGACTATTTAATGTGCGGCTATGTGGGTCTTGTGACATCTTTTACTCAAGAATCGATAGATTAAAATTACAGTCAAATACACGGACAAGATAATTCTAAATCGAGACTTCTTTGTGCGGCTATGTGGTCTGGTGGTATGACACTCGCCCTTTTGGATCGAAAAAGGGCTTGGGGTTTTGATCCTAGCTCGACGCATAGTTGATCCTTGGAGAAGGCTCTTTACTCACATTTCTCTCACCGTACTCATGTGTAAAATGAGTACCTGACTATTAACAGCGTTGTCTCTTTTCCGAAAACTTGTAATATAGCTTTACAGCTCATGTCCCGTCCTATATGTTAAGTGTTGTTGTTGGCCCGGGATAATCTATAGTTATATCTATAATATAACAAAATGAAATCAAATAAGAAAATTTTTGGCTGCATTGTAACAAATGTGACGAATTTTTCTGAAGTTGGTAAGGAGAGGGTTAATGAATGAACTATGTATAATGTAATGTAATAATTAATTTATACAGCGCGCAGAGTCCACAAGGAGCTCGCAAAAAAACCCCCCAAAAAACAACTAAATTAATAACAATGTGAAATTGAATGTAAGCTTCAAATTTTAAAAATATACGAAAACAATAAAATGGACCAGTTTCGGGTTTCCCCCTTTTTCAACAAAAACGGGATGAATGAAACACTACAGACGAATGGATAATGTGGTAATGGCGTTGTTAAGGCCATCTTAAGAAGAAGAATTTTGGGGGATGTTTTTTCTTCTTCATGTATTTTTCTTTCTAGCTTTGCCTGGCGCTGTTTTAAACACAATTTTGGGATCTCTGTAGAGGAATGACTGACTTCAGCATCGCGGACCAGAAACCGATGGATTAGGTTCCTTTGCTGCCGCTGCTGCTGCTGTGAATAAGAGATCAACAGTGATAACAAAAAAATGTCA
>NW_027623352.1:0-10187 GCF_034508935.2 Berghia stephanieae
TATGTCTTGTCTGGGCCCCCACCTGGATTGTTTTGCCTAAAGAAAATCACATGGATTTGTCTTGTTTTTCCCTTTCAAACCATTGCTTGTGTGCTGCTTTTATATTTTGTGTACATTTTGACTTTTTACTTCTTTGGCAAAGGTTATTCTCAACTCAGCCCAACTCAGCCGGGCATTACTGTCAATATTGCATATCCAAAGGAAAACCATGTCACTTTCCTGGTGGTATTGGTGTATCTTCAGAATTTCTCAAAAACAAGGTGCCAGCAGGTTGGTTGTTCCACAAGCAGGACCTATTTGGGGAAATAGCAAAGATAACTTACAAAAACTGGATGGAGGAATATTAAGTTTGAAATTATGACAGTCTAGCACAGATAGTATTTAATTTAATTTCATAGGTATTGATTTATTGATATCTTTAAGACTATTTACTCTGTACAAAGTTATTTTGACACTAGCCTGCTTTTCATGGTGAGGTAACCTTCCATACATGTTATACCACTAGGTTCTATGCCTTTCGATGCACAGATGGATGGCGGGTGGTTGGATGGGAGCATCACCCTTGAATCGTATACCTATGATGTTCGCATGGGTGTACGATCCGATAGTGATGTCGTTTCTTCTTCTCTTTACTAGCCTATCCTGCTTCTTTGGTTTGTGATTGTATTTTTGACAGGGGATATTTTTTTCCTGTAAATCCTCTGCCTGTTTGTTCTTGGTTATTTATAATTTAGCTTATGATATCTTTAGGTTATGATTTTAATTGACATTTGTACTATTTTTGTTGGATTGCTTGTTTTTTTGTTTCAGCGGTCTCTCATATAACCTCAATTGTGTTGGAAGAGACCTAAAGCAACAAACAAACAAAAAAAAAAACAGATGGATGGCCACAGGATCTACTTCTATTATAACTAGTTGCCTTGTCTTTTTTCTTTGGTGCTTTTTAGTGCATCTTTAACTCTGTAACGTACTGGCTGTACTTTTTTTTACTACAGTTAAATGGATACATTTTATGCTTGAACTTGTTCTCATAACCAATCTGGCTTTCCCGGGATTTTAAGTTTTAACGTAATAGAAGATTGGTGCTGATTGTTTTTCAACTGATTACTCTTTTAATCCCGTCCTCTATCACCTATTATATTTATTGGAATTTCTTTTCTTAGCACAAATGTTGAGAGATTGTGTAGAACAGTGATGCCAGATCGAATTGGATTTGTGTCCACAAATGCATTGTCCTGGAATGACACACTGACCCTGGCTCAGATCATTTACCTTTTATAAGGGAGGTATTTGTTTTCTTACAACTCATCTCCTGTTATATAATTTTTTTTTTTTTTTTAGAAAATTGGTACATAGTAATAGTATGTTTTCTCAAATGGGGTTCTGTGTCCTGATCTTGATGGAACTTTTGAATGATTGCCTCTGGATCTTTTCCTGTTAATATAGTCAAACCAAGTCTTTATTGGTGCTACTATGAGCATAACGTCTTGTAAGCACCGTATTTCTCTAACAATCAAACTTACACCTTTTGTCATAATGTTTAATTCTTGGGTTTGGACATTGTTCATTTGCTTATGATTAATTGATATTATCATTAGTTTGTAAAACTGCATTTCTGTCATTAGGATATTGTCATTTTTAGGGTCTTTCACTTTTTCTTTAACTCAAACTGTCATCATAACCATACATTTTTGTGTGTACGTGCGCAATGGAGCTCAGAATTAAAACTCATCTTTAATACTCTGTTGCAATTATTGCAAGTTACAGGAAACTTCCTGCTAGTTATGACAACTGGATCCACAGGAAATGATGCAGGGCCTGTTTGTTTTCACAACTGCAATTGTTCAATTTCGCAAGTCCCTCAGGAAAAGTTCTAATTTAAAAAAAAATATAACCATAGATTTTAAAAGTTACTGGCATTATGGGTTGGCAGCTCTGGTTCAGGGCTTGCTTAGTAAATTGTACTCAAACAAACCATCTGATTTGCCTATAAGGAACTTAATATCTGTTGTAAAATAAAATGGACTTCTTCAAATAGAAAATGCTAAAGTGGAATTTTGGGGGATCAAAACTTTTCCAAGTCATGACTTTTATACAATGCCATGGTTTACATGATCTTTCAAGGTCACTTATATAAGTGAAAGATTAGCTGTCATGCTAGGGGTCTAAAATACTCAAACCCGATAAAGATTTAAGCACAGAATCCATGTTAAGAAGTATATTATAATTTAAAGGAATTTGCGTCTGAGAATTTAATGACTTGATACCCATACCATATTTATTCAGGATTATGATAAATTTGTGTTGTGTAATGTGTTTTTATTGTAGTTTGGAATTTTACAATTATGTCAATTGCTGGTTGTGATTTTGACTTGCCAAGAAGTATGAAAGATTACATTCTTATAAGGTTTCTTGCCATCTCTGATCTTTTCATGAATAATCCTGCTTCGATGTGTGATGTGTATTTTTGTGTAGGTGTGCGGGTATGTGTGTGTATGTATGCGTCCGTTTGTTGGCGTGTTGAAAATGAGAAAAAAAAATAATTTGTATATTCATGTAACATGTCTTTAACCATCCATTTAAATAATGTCCAGGTTCATTAGCTGCTGTGCTGAGTTATGCTCATTATTTTCAGTCAAATTATATTTTTTCAATCGCCATTTTTAGTTTTAAAAAAAGGCTCCTCTGGAAAGCTTATTAAGAAATATCCCTCTCTTTAAGTCTACTAGTCTTATTTATAGTTATTATTGGCTTATGAATGTCCAGGGCCATTTTATCTTGATTTGTGTTTCATTAATCAAATCTCAAATCCCGGTCCTGAGGGTTTAAATTGATGGTTTCAGTGATATATATAAAAACATTGATTCACCTTTTAAAACAACCAAAGAGTTAAAATGCTTAAGAATGTTGTAGAGTGATTTACTTGTGGGATGAATAATTTATGCTGAAAGAAATGGTTTTTTTTTTGTTTTTGTATATACGACACATTTTATCTTATACACATATATTTCAAAATTATTAAGTACTTTTAGGAATCGTCATATTGTAAGAGGGTTTTGAAATCTATCACTCTCTCTCTCTCTTTCTCTCTCTCTTTCTCTCTCTCTCTCTTACCGTGTCTTCTATCCCCGTATACCTGTTTTCCAACATGCTTTCTGTCTTTGTCTTGGTGTGAGATTGCTCGGTTTTGTCCCGACCCTGGCCGGAGTCCTTGACTGGGAGGGAAACAGTCAAATGCATAGTTATTGTTTTGGGAGATGATATTTTTTTCCTTGTAAATCATCTCTCTGTTATGTATTATTATGTTTGTTATTTTTAATGTATAATGCAAGCATTTGAGTGTATTCCTCTTTGTTGGATTTTGTGCGTGTGTCCGGATGAGACTTATAGGTGATCTCAAACTAAGTACATTGGTGGTATGCTCTTGGAATCTACATCTGATCCCTATTTGTTCTCAGTTCCCCTTTGTCTTACTTTTCTTGGGTGCTTTAATTGTAATTCTAGAACTTTTTACTATCCCATTTTCTTCCTTTTTACTGGCGCTGATATAACCTAAATGTGTTGCAAGCGCCGTAAAACCCTTAAAAACAAACAAAACAAACATCTCTTTCTCTCTCTATCTCTCTCTCTCCCTCTCTCTCTCTCTCTCTCTCTCTCTCTCTCTCTCTCTCTCTCTCTTCTCTCTCTCTCCCCCCCTCCCCCGTTGGTGGGTGGGGTTTCCTGCCTCCCATGGGTGGCAGGGAGGTACTTGCTGAGTCTTCTATCCCCCTGTTTTCCAATTGCTTTCCGTCTTTGTCTTGGAATGAGATTACTTAGTATTATCCTGATCCTGGTTGGAGTCCTTAGCAGGGAGGGAAACAGATATTTTTTCCTTGTAAATCATGTCTCTTATATACTGTTCTCAAAATATGATTTATAAATATTTGAGTGTATTAGTGTGGACTTGTATCTGGTTGAGACTTTGAGGTGATATCAAAGTACACCGATAGTGTGCTCTTGGAACCTACATCGGTTCCAGTTTTGAACCATTTTCCATTGTCTTTTTCCTTTTAAGAAGTCCTTTTAATTGTACATATAGAATGTTTTTACTTTCCAATTTTCTTTTTATTTTGCGCTAGTAATTTCCTGAGGAAAGGGGAATATTGGATGTCTTGATCTGGTGAATTTTTCACCAGTCCACAGCCTCTTCTATCTCTTTATATCATAATTTGCCAGTGTTGAATATCAGCTATCTCAGCTTTCTTTTTATTAAAGTGGTATCAAAAACTAAATTCCCTAGAAAAATAAACTTTTTTGTCTTACCTTTTCTTAGCTGCTTGTCTGACATCTTCCTTCTCCCTATGCTTAAAAGGGTCCCAAAATGCTGTCATAAGATCAAATCCTTAATTCCCATTTTTTACTCGTTAGAATTGATTAAGACTGGCTTTGGAAATGGGTGGAGTATTTTGACCTTCCATGGTGGGGAGGTGTCTACTATCCCCCTTTACCTGTTTTGTGATTTGCTCTCTTGTCTGTTTTGGAGTGTGATTACTTGATTTTGTCCTGGCCCTTGCTGGAAGGGGGAAACAGTCGAACTAACACCTGTGCTTGTGTCTGGATGAGACTTTTAGGTGATCTCAAGCTAAGTACCTTGATAGATGCTTTTGGAATCAACACCTATTCCCTATTTCAACCAATTCCCCTTTGTCTTACCTTTTCTTGTGTGTACTTTAATTTTAATTCTAGAACTTTTTACTATCCCATTTTCTCCCTTTTTACTGGCGCTGATATGACCTAAGTGTGTTGCAAGCGCCGTAAAAACCCCTAAAAACAAAACAAACATTGGATTCAGTCTCTTATGGGGGAAAAAAAAAAAGTAGATTTAGTATACAATCAGAATATTGTCTTAAGTGTGACCGGGTGGTGATTAAAAAAAGCAAAAAAAAAACTTTTTTTTCTTCCCAAATGGATGACTCTATTTATATATCTTATACATAATTTTTGAAGGTCACACTATATTCCTGTTTACATGTGTATTATTTTAAGAATAAAAACACCCCAGTAATTTCAGAAGGCAGAATGTCCTTTAGTTCAAGGGTTTGTTATCCGCCTCGCTGATTGATTTTTCAGTTCACAGTGGTCCATAGCCTTGCTTTAACTTCTATCCCCCTATATCTTTTCCATGTGGATTTTTGTTATTGTTCTAGAATGAGACGCGTTTGGTTTCTGTTTTGGAGTAATTTGCTGAGAGTAAGAACAGTAAATGGATTTACCTTTTTTTTAAATGTGAGATGATATTTTCCCCCCATGTAAATCACCTGTTCATTACCTATTAGTTGTGTCAATGTTAGGTCTTTGATATGATGCTTGTTTTTAATATTTGAGTTCGTCCCTGAGATCTCCTAGCATGGCAGTGGGAAACTGGTGGTTTCAGGCTACAGTATCTTACTCATGGATCTACTTCTGATGTTTGTTAAATTAAACCTTTTCTTTTATTCTAACGTTAATTTTCCATATCGAAATATTTTGTCATTTTTACTGAATCTGATGAATCAAATGATTGTTCATGATTAATATAGGGTGAGCGTTGTGTGTGTATGGGTGTGCGTGTGGGCTTATGTGTATGAACGTTTTACATGCGTTTGTGTGTGCAATTAATCCCATTATGTCAGGTTGAATATGCTTATAACATCCTAATAGAGTGGTAAAGTGGCAAGACAGGCAGATATTGTGTGGCTGTTCATTAGTATATTTTACATAAAACCATTGCTTTTATGATGATGGAATAAAAAGGCCCCCACTTACTAATGATTTAAAGGGAAATTCATCGTAATGTTTAGTGGTTGGAATACTACTGGAAGTGTTGCCAAATTTATTATTTTTCTGAAATTACAAGTATTCCTTTACTAACTTATAGATATTTCAGAAGTTGACACCACATATGAGTGCTTTTCGTTATATTTATTTTTTTTTTTTTATTTTAAAGAATGATTATTATAGATACGTTGAGGCTTCGCCTCTACTACTCGTGTAGCAGATCTCACAAATTTGGTTCAGTTTATCATTTTCATATGCAATTTTTTTTGGTCTGCATTTAACATGAAGATAATTTTGAAACAACAATTTCAGTTGTGAAAAAACTGTCTTGTCAACATACTGACGGTGATGTGCTCTATATCAATATCGTGATTTAATCTTTATTCGTGCTACTGCTGTTATGGCCTTTTTTTTGTTCAGGAGACAAAACATAAAAGCAGCGGTTTTTCCTTATTTTTAAATGTCAAATGTATTTTTTTCTCTTCAACTGTTTAATGATAAGGTCTAAAGTGGTTATTTGTTTTTTACATGAAATAAAGTTTTCTGAAATAAAATATTCGTTTAAACAGATTTACGGTTAGAGCTTAGAGCACAACGCCATCGATATGTAACCTTAATTGCCAGATGACAACGCCATCTCATAACTTCAAACTTAAAATTATATGAGTTTGGAATAAAAATGAATGGGATTTACTCAAGTTTTAATCCGAAGATCTTTTTTTTAGCCCTTTAAAAGATATATACATTATAGTTATTTTTTTCATTTGAAGACAAGCCTCTTTTGGCTCTGATAGGTTGTATATAGAATAAATTTACTTTGAGCATTTTTCTCCCCCAACCCTCTTTTAAAAAATAAAAATGAACAAATGTTTTGGTCAGCTTAAAATAAGTAACCACAGTGATAATGCTCCTCATTCCTTTAGGAATTTTATCAGGGAGTCAGTCAGATCGGTGGTCTATAGTTTTGGTTTTGTTCTTTCTTAGAATGCAATATTTTCATATTTACAAACTTGCTCAATTTTATTGTCTAGTTTCTTCCCTTAACCTTAATTAGATTTAAAAGAAATTTATATATATATACATATATACACATTATTTTTTTAAACTATTAACATGTACAGTACTTATGGTTTTTGTTTTTATTTTTTTTTTTCTCCAACTGCATTTTTGCATTTTGACCATTGTTAATTTTTTGTCTTATAGTATGATAGTGTGTACTGAAGATAATCATTTCCATTTGAAAATAATTGATTTAACATCGTTGCATGTAAAAGTAGTTATTATTAGTAAAGCAAGAAAATGAAATTCTCCCACCAAGGTACTCTGCCTATTTATCTAGTTTTAGCTGGGGCTACGATTGGACCTGACGAGATTTTATCGTTTGTTATTTATTTTGATCTATCGGTATCTTGGAATATTTTCAATTTGATATTTATTTGTTTCCTTTTTTCTTGGGTGAAACACCCTTATTCTCACGATTTTTTCCCCACGAATTTTGTGTTAATTTTTATTCCGGAGATTTTTGCTGATTTTTGTTTGCAGAAAACGTGGTATGTATAATGTTACAGAATGACATTAAAAGCTTAGTATAGATTCAATATGATTAATCCTATACTGGCTCGCAGGTTCATCATTCCATGCGGTATTTTTAAAGAATAGCCTAAATCCCACCCAGCATTATTCTTCCACTAAGAGCTGCATAGGTTTCTTCTTGTGGGGTACTATACACAAGTATTCATATTTTATTATATTGTATATTTTTTTTTCAGATAATTGGCCATTTCTTTAAAAAAAAATTATCTTTATGTTACAGTTGTATGCAAAGGAAAAGAATAAAGGCGTTCTTTCAAGAAATTGTCTTGTTATGCTAATGCATTATTTCTACCGTTTAAAAATATAGTGTGTGGGCAGGGAGGTACATGCTCTGTCTTCTATCCCCCCATACCCGTTTCCCAATTGTGCCCTGTCATTGTCTTGGAATGAGATTACTTAGTTTTGTCCTGATCCTTGCCGGAGCTCCTTGGCTGGGAGGGAAACAGTCGAATGTATAGTTATAGTTTTGGGAGATGATATTTTTTTTTCCTTGTAAATCATCTTTCTGTTCTGGGTGGGGATCCTGACCTCCCATAGGGGCAGGGAGGTACATACTGTGTCTTCTATCGCCTTATATCTGTTATCCAACATGCTGTCTGTCTTTGTCTTGGAATGAGATTACTTGTTTTTTTTCTGGCCCTCGTCGGAGTCCTAGCTGAGAGGGAAACAGTCAAATGCATAGTTATTGTTTTGGGAGATGATATTTTTTTCCTTGTAAATCATCTCTCTGTTATGTATTATTATATTTGTTATTTTTAATGTTTAATGTAAGCATTTGAGTGTATTCCTCTTTGTTGGATTTTGTGCTTGTGTCCGGATGAGACTTATAGGTGGTCTCAAACTAAGTACTTTGGTAGTGTGCTCTTGGAATCTACATCTGATCCCTATTTGTTCCCAATTCCCCTATGTCTTACTTTTTCTTGGGTACTTTATTTGTAATTCTAGAACCTTTTACTATCCCATTTTCTTCTTTTTACTGGCGCTGATATAACCTAAATGTGTTGCAAGCGCCGTAAAACCCTTAAAAACAAACAAAACAAGGTCAGCTTGCTGTGACTTCTATCCCCTATGTTTGATTTACTTTTCCATTTTGTGTTCCTTTAATGACTCCCATAGTGAGCCAGGAGGTACTTCCCACCCGTCTTCTATCCCCCTATACTATATGTTTTCCAACATGCTGTCTGGCTTTGTCTTGGAATGAGATTACTTGGTTTTGTCCAGGCCCTGGGCGGATACTCTAGCTGGGAGGGCGACAGTCAAATGTATAGTTAGTTTGGGAGATATTTTTTTCCTTGTAAATTATGTTATGTCCTGTATTATGTTTTGTTTACGTATTATATATTTGTAAACATTTGAGTATATTCCTCTTAGTGGAGACCTCCTGTTTCCTATTTGAACCCATTCCCTTTGTCTTACAGTTTCTTGGGTGCTTTAATTGTAATTCTAGAACTTTTTACAATCTCATTTTCTTCCTTTTTACTGGCCTGATATGACCTTAATGTGTTGCAACTGGGTGGGGTTCCTGACCTCCCATAGTGGGCAGGGAGGTACATACTGTGTCTTCTATCCCCCTATGTCTGTTTTCCAACTTGCTTTCTGTCTTTGTCTTGGAATGAGGTTACTTTGTTTTGCCCTGGCCACAGTGCTTGGCTGGGAGGGAAACGGTCAAATGCATAGTTCTTGTTTTGGGAGATATTTTTTCCCCTTGTAAATCATCTCTTATGTATTATTATGTTTGTTGTTTTGAATGTATAATGTAAGCATTTGAGTGTATTCCTCTTAGTGGGATCTTGTTCTGGTGTATGGGTGAGACATTTTAGGTGATCTCAAACTTAGTACACTGATAGTGTGCTCTTGGAATCTACATCTGTTTCCTATTTGAACCAATTCCCCTTTGTCTTACCCTTTTCTTGGGTGCTTTAATTGTAATTCTAGAACTTTTTACTTTCCAATTTTCTTCCTTTTTACTGGCGCTAATATGACCTTAATGTGTTCCAAGCGCCGTTTAACCTTAAAACCAAAACCTTGTCTTGGAGTGAGATTACTTGGTTTTGTCCTGGTCCTGGCCGGAAACCCTAGCTGAGAGGGAATCAGTCAAAGGTATAGTATAGTTTTTGGAGATGATATTTTTTTGTCTTGTAAAT
Source organism: Berghia stephanieae (assembly GCF_034508935.2). NCBI lineage: Eukaryota > Metazoa > Mollusca > Gastropoda > Nudibranchia > Aeolidiidae > Berghia > Berghia stephanieae. Next base: position 9,534 of record NW_027623352.1, read on the forward strand.
AATCTCTCTGTTATGCAGTGCTGGGTGGGGTTCCTGACCTCCCACAGTGGACAGGGGGGTACACTGTGTCTTCTATCCCATCTGGGTGGGGTTCCTGCCTCCCATAGTGGGCAGGGAGGTACATACTGCGTCTTCTATCCCCCTATATCTGTTTTCCAACTAGCTGTCTGTCTTTGTCTTGGAATGAGATTACTTGGTTTTGTCCTGGCCCTGGCCGGATACCTTGACTGGGAGGGAAGCAGTCAAATGCATAGTTATTGTTTTGGGAGATGATATTTTTTTCCTTGTAAATCATCTCTCTGTTATGCATTGTATTATGTTTTCTTTATAGTATATACGATTTGTAAAACATTTGAGTGTGTTCCTCTTAGTGGGGACCTGTGCTTTTGTCTGGATGAGACTTTTAGGTAATCTCAAACTAAGTGCTTTGATAGTGTGCTCTTGGAATCTACATCTGTTTCCTATTTGAACCAATTCCCCTTTTGTCTTCTCTTTTCTTGGCCACTTTAATTGTATTTCTATAACTTTTTACTATCTTATTTTCTTCCTTTTTACTGGCGCTGATATGACCTAAATGTGTTGCAAGTGCCGTAAAACCCTTAAAAACATAAAACATAAACTTCTATCCCATTATATCTGTTTTCCAACATGCTT
>NW_027623353.1:0-10180 GCF_034508935.2 Berghia stephanieae
CTTTTTTGTTTTACCTTTTTTGGGGCTTTATTGAAATTTCCCCGAATTTTTTACTGTCCCATTTTGTTTCCTTTACGGTGCTGAATGACCTTACTGTGTTGCAATGCCGTAAAACCCCTTAATTTAAAAACATAAAAAAAAACCCCCCTAACAATTTCCAAGGGATAAAAAGGGGAATTTTGGGTTATCATTTTAAAACCCCAAATTTTCATGGTTGTTTAACCGTTTTCACGACTTTGTTTTCACCCTTGTATTTTTTCTACGGTCTAAAAAATGTTTTTGACTTGACCTCATTGACGATGATCAGACGATAGGGCTGGCGGGCCACTTCCCTCATTGACATGATCGACAGATGGGCTGGCAGGCCACTTTACAATTACGCAATCAAAAGAAAACCTAGGGTTTTCATTTCTTTTTGTTATCACTGAGCCTTACTAGCTTTTTCGGGGTTTAAAATTTTTTTCGTTAAATATATCCAACTGTTTTTATGCTTTCGTACTTATTCCTAAAAAATTTCGTGAAATTTAAAATGTTGCTGCTTGAAGCCAAAGGGGAAAAAAAAAAAAAAAGATAATGTTAATTTAAACCTCATTTATTAAAGGGAAGACAGTTTAGGGGAAATTTTTTGGGTTTCCCCCTTTTTATCAAAAAAACTATGAATGAAACAAAGGAAAAAGAGAATTTTTGGAATGGCGTATATGGGAACATTTAACAATCTTAACTTTTTTTTCATATAAATTTGGGAGATTGTTATCAACAATGAGTCTTAGCAAAATGTAAAATTTTTATTGAAGTTTCATTCAGACATTGAAGACGGTATAACCCTTTTTTTTTTTTTATGAAAAGAAAAAGGTGTACTTTTTCCCCTCAGTAGGATTTGAAGGGGGACGGGGATGATCCCAAAAAATTTTCAAAAAGGGCCTCCCAAACATAACATAGGCATCCGACCAATTCTGTAGTCCATGTTTTACTGATGATGAATATTTTAAGGGCAGCGTGCTCGTGGGGCGTCTTTTCTTTAAACCCAAAGGTACCGAGTTCAATCACCCGCCGCACGTTTGTCCGTGAGCAAATCACCTCGCCCCAGTCACTTTTCGGCCTGCCGCGGGTTTTTCCGCTTCCCTTGGAAAAACCCTAAAAACAAATTTTGCCCTTGGGGGTGAATAAAGGGGAAAAATTTAAATTTTTTTTATTTTTTTTTAAACCAAGGGGGCATCTTAAACTTCAACAAAAACAAAAACACTTTGTTTGCAAAAAAAAAAAAAAAAATTTTCCACAGGTAAAAAAGGCCCCCAAAATCCGCATCTGGGGATTGACAGGGGCCCAAAACTCTAGTTTAAAACTAATAATTCTCCCAAAATCTTTTGTTCCCTTCAAAAAACAAGGAGGGGGTTGATGCCTCACGCTGTCGCACCAGTAAAAGGGTGGGACGGAAATATTTGGAATCACTGTTGTTTAAAAAAAAATTTATAAGTATTAAATTTGTAGGCTTCATTTATTAGACGAAGACAGAACTAGGACGTTTCGGGTTTTCCCCCTTTATAAAAAAAAAAAAAACAGAGAATGCAACACTACAGACAATGAATAATTATCTCATTTGTCTGGGGGTTTCCCTTCATCCTTTTTGTTGAAAAGGGGGAAAAATAAAATGCAAAGAATTGTCTTCGCTAATGAATTGAAGCTTCAAATTAAATACTTATCATTATTTTTTCCTTTGAGCTTCAAGCACAACTATTCTTATTCTTTTGTCTGTAAAATTTGTTTCCTTTTTCTTGTCTAAAACACACCTTAAGGTGATCTCTTCACCGGGGCACATTGGGGAAATACCACATCTGTTCTGCTTTAGTTAGTTTTGGGTGAAAAAGGCTATCTTACGTATTGAAAAGGTTTTTTTTTAAAGTTACTCGGGGCCATTTTTACAAATTTTTACCTTTTTTTATATAAATAAATGTCTATTTTAAGATTAAAAAGGTTAACATAAAACACTGACATTTTGTGTGCTGAGCACATACAACATTGGCATTTTGTGTTGACACTAAAACCCGACTTGTGTGCTGAGCACATACAACATTTCATTGTGTATTTACACATAAAACGTGACATTGGTGTTTTCACATAAAACACGACATTTGTTTGACACATAAAACACGACTTGTGTTTGACACATAAACCTGACATTGTTTTAACTAAAACACTGCATTTTGTGTTGACCAAAACACTGACATTGGTTTTTTGACACTAAAAACTAAATTGTGGCTGAGCATGAAAACATTGACATTTTACGAGCTAAAATTTTGATTTTACATTCTTTTTTTAAAAGTGAGAAAAGTGACATTAAATTTTTATAGATTGTTTTTATCCCCCCCCCCCCCCAAATTTGTCATTCCTGTTTGAAACAACGTCAAAAGTGGATTATCCTCCCCCTTCATCCCCAGCCACGTCCCGGATGTTGATGTTGAAGGGCTTTTTGCTCTCTCGTATTTTGGGTAAGTTTTTTAATTTTTTAAAAATGTGGCTATGGGGTCCAGGGGATACATCGCTTTTGGTTTTGGAGGGGTCCTGGTTTGAGCCCCAAGGGTCAAAGTGAGCCCTTGGGAAAAGGCTCTTTCTTCCTTTTTCTCACCTTATTGTGTACCGGGTCTTTACCCTGTTGTCTCTGTCGAAAAATATTTGTTCATGAACCTACCAGGGTCATGAATCGTCCAATTTAATTTTTGGGCTGTAAAGCACTTTGAGCACATGAAGGGATATGCAATATAGAAAAAGCTCAAGTTTTTTGGGTTTAATACATTCCCAAAGGAAATTGGTAGGACTTCAGCAATCCTTAAGGATCATAAAAAAGGGGGGTTTGCAGGGCCCGCCCTGTTAGTGATGGGAAAAAAAAAGATATCAAAAAAATTTCTTTGTGGCATTTATGGGGTATTGGTCATGAAACAAAAAAAAGTGAAATGGAAGTAACTTTAATTTAATTCAAAAACAATCAAATTTAACGTTTAGGGTTTTCCCCTTTTTTTTAACAAAACAGGATAATAAAAACTACAGATAATGAATAATGTTTAAAGAATAAACAAAGCCACTACCCATTATAACATTGCTTATCTTCTCTCCCCTTTCCTCGACCCCCACCAGCCCCAAAAAGTTAGCGCCAGACTGGGTCCCCCACCCTTTTAAAGAGTGCCCCTATCCTGAAAAAGAATCTGGGGATTTCCCACATGGACCACTTTGTAATTTTAAGATTTAAAAAGGTCACTCGAGGGCAGACTGGTGGGTTTTGTCCATTCCCGAGTAATCCCATGGGTTTGTCTTACTTTTGGATTTGTTTGGTGTTTTTCTAATAAATACTAGGGGGCCTAAAGCTGCATCTGCGTAGTCAATAAAAACTAGGAGGCCAAAGGTCACGTCGTTGGGCTAGAAAATACAGGAGGGCCAAAGCTGTCATCTGTCTAAGGCCAATAAAACAGGAGGGCCCAAAGCTGTCATCGTGTTTCTAATAAAAACCGGGGGCCTAAAGCGCATCTGTCGTATGTCTGAAAATCAGGAGGCCAAAGCGTATCTTGTATGTCTGTAAATACAGGGGGCCAAAAGCTTCCCCTGTCGTATGTCAATAAAAAAGGAGGCCTAAAGCTGTCATCTGTCGTATTCTAGATAAATACGAGGGGGCCTAAAGCTGTCATCTGCGTATGTTAGTAAATACAGGAGGGGTAAAGCTGTCATCTGTCTTTTCAGTAAAAACAGGAGGCCCCAAAGCTGCACTGTCGTTGTCTAGAAAATTCTTGGGGGCCTAAACTGTCACGTCGATTTTAGATAAAAACGAGGAGGCCCAAAAACTGCACTTTATGTCTAATTTAAAAAAAGAGGGGGGCCAAAACTTCATCTGTCGATTCTAGTAAATACAGGAGGGCCCAAAGCTGTCATTGTCGTTGTCTAATAAATACGGGGGCCTAAACTGTCTCTTCGATTCTAGTAAATACAGGGGGCCTAAAGCTGTAACGGTGTATAAAAAAAAATGGGTATGGAGAAGCAGAGAAATCAGAGAAAATTTAAAATCAGTGAACAGTGCCCAAATCAGGTCCAATTACACGACAACCTCCTCCGGCCGGAGGGGAGATAGGAGAGGAGAGAGAGAGAGAAGGAGATAGAGAAAAAAGAGAGGAGAGAGAGGGCAGTGAGCAGTCGTAAACTGACGACTTCATCATGTCTTCCTCTCTCCCTCTCTCCTCTCCCCTTTTCTCTCTCTCCCCTCCTCCCCCCCCCCTCTCCTCTCTCCTCCTCTCCCTCCCTCCCTTCCCCCCCCTCCTCCTCCCCTCCTTCTCCCCCCCCTCTCCCCTCTTTTTTTCTCCTCCCCTCCTCCCTCTCTCCTTCCCCCCTCTCCCTCTCCCTTCCCTCCCTCCTTTCCCCCACCCACCCCCTTTTTCCCCTCCCCCCCCCCCCTCCCCTCTCTTCCCCCTCTCTCTCTCCCCCCCCTCTCTCTCCCCCTCTCCCCCCTCTCTCCCCCCCCTCCTTCCTCTCCCCCCCTCCTCCCCTCTCTCTGCTCCTCCCTCTCCCCCTCTCTCTCCTTTCCCCCCTCTCCCCTTCCCCCTCTCCCCCCTCTCTCTCCCTCCTCCTTTCCCCCCCTCTCTCACCTCCCCCTCCTCTCCCTCCCCTTCACTCTCCCTCCTTCCTCTCTCTCTCTCCCTCCCCTCTCTCACCCTCTCTCTCCTCCCCTCTCTCCACCCTCTCTCCCCTCCTTCCACCCCTCTCTCTCTCTCCCTCTCCTCTCCCCTCTCCCTCCTTTCACCCTCTCTCTTCTCTCTCTCTTTTTCTCTCTCCCCTCTCCTTTTCCCCTCTCTCCACCCTTCTCTCCCTCTCACCCCCCCCCCCCTCTGTCCTCCTCCCCCTCTCTCTCTCTCCCTCCCCCTCTCTCCCTCTCCCCCTCTCTTTCTCTCCCCCTCTTCTCCTCTCTCTCTCTCTTCTCCCTCTCTCTCTCCTCTCCCCCCTCTCTCTCTCTCCCCCCTTTCTCTCCCCTCTCCCCCCCCCCCCCGTCTCTCTCTCCCTCTCCCTTTTTCTCCCCCCTTCTCTCTCTCTCTGCCTCTCCTCTCCCCTCCTCCTCACCCTCTCTTCTCTCCCTCTTTCTCCCCTCTCTCTTCCCTCTCTCTACCCTTCTCTCTCTCCCTTCCCCTCCTCTCCCCTCTCTCTCTCTCTCTCTCCCCCTCTCCTCTCTCTCCCCCGCCTCTTCTCCCCTTCCCTCCTCCCTCTCTCTTCTCCTGCCCCTCTCCCTCTTCTCTCTCTCCTCTCTCCCCCTTCTCTCTTCCTCTCTCCCTTTCCCCTCTTCTCTTCCTTCTCTCTCTTCTCTCACTCTCTCTCTCCCCCCCCTCTCTCTCTCTCTCTCTCTCTCTCCCCCCCTCTCCCCCTCTCTCCCCCCTCCCCCCCTTTCTCTTCCTCTCTCCCCCCCTCTCTCTCCCCTCTCTCTCTCCTCTCTCCTCTCTCTCTTCTCTCCTCTTTTCCTCGTATTGGCAAGTGTGCTGTAAATTGGATCCGATTTCCCAATGACCCCGTGATTTGGGTTTTTATCCTCTGTTTTCATCTACACTTCTCCATACCCTATTTTCTCATCATAAAGGATACAAGTCCCCCGCTCCACATTTTTTCTATCTGTCATTTTGAACCTGAAATCAATTTTTTGTTCATTTTAATATATAGTTAAAAAACCATTACCCTCTTTTGTTATTCAATTTGGGCGAGGAAGGATTTGGCTGGAAATTTTCCTTTTTTTTTTAAAAAAATTTTTTTTAATTTTTTAATGATAAATTTTGTATGAAATTTTTGAATTCCACATTTTTTTGGGTTTTTTCCTTTCCAGAGTCCTTTTCTTGAAAAGGGACCCCCCAAGGTAATCAAAAAACCCAAATGTCATTCGATGTCCACGTGTAGAAAATAAAAGAACAGAAACTAGGCTTTCATACAGGCAATTCCACTGGACATGCTCAAAGCCCCTTTAAAATGCATTTTTTGTTTTATTCTTTTGGTAATCATTACCATGGGGTCCCCGCTATTTATTTGTAATCAAACCATTCAAAGATGCTATGACAAAATTTGCGGAATTTTTAAAAAACCCTCCCTTTAAGTCTTTGGGGCCCCTGGAGCCAGATTTTTCCCCCGGGTTTTTATAGCGTGAATCGGGCAATTCAATTCTTGCTCCCTTGGGAAAGGAGCTAGTCTACCAATGTACTTTGCAGACAACGGCCCAGCTACCCCCTTTTCCCGCTGGGGGGACCGGGTTTTTATCGGTCAAAAACTGATTGAATTGATCCAGTCCCTTTATTATAAGCGAGTGCCTACCCAATTTTAGCATCACGATTCCCCATGGAACTTTTTCATTGATTAAATTCTATATTTATTTCTGTTTTTTTTGTTTTGGGTTTTTGTTGTTTTTTTTTTTTTTATTGGGGGGGGGGGGGGAAGGACCAAATAAATTTTATTTATACCCCAAAAAATTTCGTGATTTTTATTCAGTTTAATTAATTAGGAAACAGTAACTTTGAATTCCCCTTTACAAATTCCCCTCATTTTTCTGAGTTCCCTACATATTCTTGGAAATATTTTTGTTTTCCCCCACAAATTAACATGAGAACAATAAAAATAAAAATGTGTTCCCACTTACAACATTGACGAATGACTGGAAGAAAAGGAAGATCCTGGGTGGGGTTCCTGACCTCCAAAATGGGCAGGGGGGTAATACTGGTTTTCACCCCCCTGTGGGGGTTCCTGACCTCCCATAATGGGCAGGGGGTACATCTGTTTTTCTACCCCCCTGTGTGGGTTCCTGACCTCCCTAATGGGCAGGGGTACTATGTTCTTCTACCCCCCCTGTGGGGTTCCTGACCTCCCATAATGGGCAGGGGGGTACATACTGTGCCCCTTCTACCCCCCTATATCTGTTTCCCCCATGTTTTTGTTTTTGTCTGGAACTTGGTTTTGCCCCTACCCGGCTGGAGGGAAGCATAAAAATTTTATTTAATTTGGGATGATATTTTTTCCTTAAAAATTATCCGTTTATTACTAATTTTTTTTTTCCTTTTAAAATAAAATAATAAATAATAATAATAAAAATAATAATAATACTTTTTGCACCCCCAAAAAGGAATTTTTTTGTCAGATGTTTAATTTACACAAAAGATAAAAATAAAATAAAAAGGGATTAAAAAAAAAAAAAGGGAACAGCCCATAACCGGGCTGTGCTTTTAAAAAGAAATAATTCAACACGTAAAATAGTTAAAATTCACTATAAATTGAAAATTGAAAAGGCAAAACAAAAAAATTTATAAAATTATTTTACTTTTTTTAAAAGTAAAATCAAAAATTAATAAAATGATTATTGCTTTTGTTAAAAAACCCAAAAATATGGCGGCAGTACAAAAAATTTTTTAAAACTTTTGATGTTTTCCCTTTGGCGGGGACCTGTGCTTATGCCCTGGTAACATTTGTGGTCAAACAAAGTAACTGATAGTGTCTCTTGGAATCTACATTGTTTTCCCCATTTGAACCAATTCCCCCCTTTTTTTCACCTTTTCTTTGGGTGCTTTAATTTTAATTCTAGAAATTTTTACTACCATTTTTTCCTTTTACTGGCGTTTAATACCCAAAATTTTTGCAACGCCGTAAAAAAACCCCCAAAAAAAAAAACAAACAAAGGGAAAACTGTCTTTAAATTTAGGGCGACTGTTTTTCCACGGGGCATTCGTCGAGGCTGGGGGTTGGGGCTGATCTTTAACTTGCTGTGACAACAACAAAATAAGATAAGTATTGAAAAGTAAGCTTTCAATCGATTAACGAAACAGATCGGTATATGTTTTTAAATGTTTCACCCAACTACCCCTTTCACTCATCCCTTTTCGTCCTTATGTTCATTCATCGTGTTTTTTGAAAAAGGGGAAACCTCAACTCCCCACAGTATTTTTCTACAAAATTTTAAAGCTTACATTTCAATACTACCTTATTTTGTCCTTCAAGCTTAAAGCTGCAACATTTTTTTTAAAGCAACAAAGTACATCATAAAACATGTTTTTTATTTTGGAAAATTGTTTTTTTGTTTCCTTGTTGAAAACGCTTTAAAAACTTAGGTTTTCAAAACTTTTTTAAAAAAGACAAATAAAGTGTTAGAAAATTTGTATGGTTTTATAATTAATATAAACATCTTAGATAATAGGGATCAGGGAAGGGGTTTAGAGATTTTTTTTTTTGGGTCTATAAATAATATAAAACAATCTTGATAATATGGATCAGGGGACAGGGTGTTAGAGAGATTGTAGGGTTTTTAAAATTTAAATATAAACAGTCTTAGATAAACGATCTGGCGGGTTTAGAGGATGTATGTCATTAATATAAAATAAACGTCTTAGAAACGGATCTGGGACGGGTGTTAGAGAATTGATGGTCAATAATATAAAAAAAACATCTTAGATAATTGGATCGGGACGGGTGTTAGAAGATTGATGGTCAAAAATAAATTTAAAAAACAGTCTTAATATAGGGATCAGGACGGGGTTCTTGACCCCCCATGGTGGCGGAGGTCTTTTTGCTGGACCTCTATCCCTTAATCGGATAACTCGTCAGCCTGTAAAGATTTAAAATTTTTCAATAACATTTCAATATTTTTTTTAAAAATTTTAATTTTTTTTTAAACATCAGGAATGAGAGAACCCAATGTTGTCGTCATTTTGCCATTTGGGTTTTTACTCCATTTTATACAGACAGCAAAAAACTGGGAAAGGGGGTATTGACCAAAAATAAAAAAAAAAAAGAAACTAACAAATGCTTTTTAAAAATAATAAAAAAAAAAGTAAATAATAAAAAAAAATAGATAAATAGATAAAAAAATTTAAAAAAAAAAAAAAAATTAAAAAAAAAAAAAAAAAAAAAAAAAAAAAAAAAAAAAAAAAATATATTTTAATATATAATTTTAAAATATAATAAAATATTTTAAAATATATATATAAAAATAATATTTTATATATAAAAATTAATTTAATTAATTTTTAAATTTAAAAAAATTTATTTCAGTTTAAATGAAAGGAAAAAAACGAATCAATCCTGTGTTTTGGGACTCATTTTTTTCCCCCAGAACTGATGGGGACAAACGGGCCCCGATAAAATAAAGTTGTAGAAGAATTTATGCTTCCTTCCAGGACTCACTTCTCTTCAATGATTTACAATCCGGGCTGTGCTTGTATCACTTGCCTTTATCATAAACCCCACAACTTTTTATCCTGTGTTCCCCATGCCTAAAGGTGTGAAGGAGGGTTCTGTTGACGCCTCAACTGGTAGTGGGGGGGGGGTTACATACTGTTTTCAAAACCCCTTACTTTTTTCCAACATGCTTTCTGTCTTGTCTTGGAATGAGATTACTTGGTTTTGTACTGGCCCCCGGCCGGGGTCCCGCGGGGGGGAAACGTCAATGCGTTATTGTTTGGGGGGGTGGATTTTTTTTTCCCATAAAACATCTTCTGTTATGATTATTTAATTGTTATTTTGAATTTATAATGTAAGCATTTGATGTATTCCTCTTTGTTGGATTTTGTGCTTGTGTCCCCGGGTGAACCGATAGGTGGTTCAAACTAAGTACTTTTTATGTGTTCTTGGGAAACTAATTGATTCCCAAATTTTTTCCAGTTCCCCCTTTTTCTTACATTTTTTTTGGGGGGCTTTAATTTTAATTCTAGAACTTTTACTATCCATTTTCTTCCTTTTTACTGGCGCTATATAACCTAAATTTTGCAAGCCCGTAAAACCCCCCAAAAAAAAAAAAAAAAAATCTAGCTAACTAGTTTTTTTTATGAAGACTGTACCTGTGGTTTAGTCCCCATGCTGACGGGTTTTTGGATGGCAAGGCAAACAAAAAACTTCAAAACTACAAAGATAACAAGGTATTTGGATGTCAAAATTTTCATGAGTAGAATTTTTTAAATTTACACCTTTAGGCTGGCAAAAAAAAAATTTTTTTTTAAAACCAAAAACCCCCCCCCCCCCCCCCCCCCCCCCCCCCCCCCCCATTTTTATGACGCCACTTGCTTGTAAACTCAACCCTTCACAAGATCCAAATAAGATGAAATAAAATTTTTAAAGATATTTATAATATTGATGATAATAATAATGATTACAAAATAATAAAATATAATAAATAATAAAAAAACTAATAAAAAAT
>NW_027623354.1:0-10179 GCF_034508935.2 Berghia stephanieae
TGTTTGGTAATTTAAAAAAAAGATATTGATTTATTTGTTTGTTTTTTTTTTACTTTTTTATTTTTTAAAATATATATAAAATATATAATTAATATTCTATTATTTGTTTTTATTATTAATTTTTATTTTTTTTTAAATTTATTTTTTATTGTTGGGTTTGTTTCATTTATTTTTTTTATTCTTTCTTCTGAATATTTATTAATTCTGGCACTGTATTCCAATCCACTATTCACAATGTATTGATATCTTACATGAATGCCCACCCTTTCTCTCATATATTATGTAAAGTTATGAATTACAGTACAGTTAAAAATTTGAATATTATTTTTATGCTCTCGAATTACTCAATTTCAATTTTGCCCCTCACAATAAGGGATTATTTTCCTTTTTTTTAAAGTTGTAATTTTTTAGATATTATTATTATTATTGTTATTATTATTATTATTATTAATTATTATTATTATTATTATTATTATTAGAAATGTTATTATTATTATTTTCATTATTATTATTATTATTATTATTATTAAAATTATTATTATTATTATTATTATTATATTATTATTTTAAATTAAATTTTTAAATATTATTATTATTATTATTATTATTATTATTATTATTATTTTTATTATTATTATTATTTTTATTTTTAAATTATTTTTAATTATCATTATTATTATTTTTAGTGCCAGCCAGAGAAATGACCCAGTTTTTACCATAAATTTGATCTAACAGATTCTACAGTTGAATACGCCCCATGAAATTTATTTATTGTTTGATTACTGTATGGGGAAAACGACTTTCAACATGGGTTAATTCGCTTTTCATCATTTTGACAAATCCAAATACGTACTTGTGTCCTCTGGAGGACTTTGAGATGGCTCAACTAGATACATGGATAGATCCCTTCCTATATTTTAAAGACAAACAATTTCTTGGTTTGGTAGTTTTTTCACTGTGATTTGACGTAACAAGATTATATCAATAATTTCATGTTATTCAATTTCTATTTGTGATTTAGTGATTGTTTACAGCTCTGAAATTGCTTATAACGTGCAATATTTTGATGTTTTTAAATGCCTCCTTTTTATTTGAAAATGACTCTTTATAAAATCTTCATTCTGATTTGCTTGTACAGTCCACTCCGGATAACGCAACGCCTTGGGAGATCACGAAAATTTGCGATTAACCGAAGTTGAAATTTATCCAAATGGACTGTATTTGCTTACTTATATGTGACCCACCGTCTCAAGGGGGTGTTATGTCAGATGAACTGGGTGGAGAAAACTGAGTTTATAGCCAGAAATTAAATAGGGGGAAAAAGCCTTAAAATTTTTATTTCAAAATCTGGATCACCCTGATATAGGCATACTCCATTGAGATGGCGGTTACATATTTGTTCATGCTTCTTTTTAAAGATTATTATTATATACTTATGATTGTATATCGATATAATTAATAAAATGATACAAATCATAAATTGGAAGTCACTTTGTTCATTTGTTGTTTTTTTTTAGTCAGCCGCAGCTAGGGCGATGTGACTTGCTCAAGGTCACATACGCAGCGGCGGGTTGGCGAACTCTGCACCTTTCAAGTACGAAGCAAAGACCGTACTGCTGAGCCACGCTGTTGTTCTTGGATTTTTTTCGTATCTCTGTTGAACTCGGCCCTTTTTGTTTTGCTTTTGTTTTTTGTTTTCTTTTGTTTGCCATAAAGTCGTCCTTCAGAGCCTTTAGCCCAGGGATCCGGAGTTTATCTCGTTTCTATAACGTAAATTGACATTAGGCAATTTCTTTGCTATCCTTTCTTAAGGACGCTAATCTATTGCAAAGTACTTTCCAATATATCTTACAGACCCAGCAACCCATTCAGTGGACAGCAGAGTCGGAAAGAAATTATTTTTCGCCTTCACCCGTGATCGATCTCTGACCCTTTTGTGTGAAGCGAGTGCTCTACCAACTGAGTTATCAGGACCCCCTTGCTTCAATATAAGGAGATCAAAATCTTTGACCAAATCTATTATCTTCATTTTTACAGGCGCTGAAATGAACCTAAAGGTGACAAGCGCCGTAAAACCTCGAAAAGCAAAGAAGCCTGAAAAAAATAAGACGGCAACTGGCATTTAGATTTAAAATTTTTTTCATTAAATTTCTGTGTTCCTCCAATGATAAATTATAACAGTCTAAATCCAGTTGCCTCTCTTATTCAATGCTTGTTTGTTTTTCGAGGTTAACGGCGCTTGAGACACTTTAGGTTCATTTCAGCTCAGCTCAGCTGCTGTACGGATCTGAAGAGTTTTATACATTGAATTTTCCTTTAAATTTCGGTTCCTCCAAAGGAAAATTCAATTGCAAACTCTACAATCCGAACAGCAGCCAGTAAAAAGTATGCAACCCAAACACTTTGTAAAAACAACAAGACATGGGCTCCATTGGATAGCCTAGGCCGATGTGCACGGATTTACATATATATGCTCTCTTTCGGCCTGGCCCATGTATAATAAATAATAATATTATAAACCCCTATAAACACACGAAAGCTTTGGAAGTCACCCTGGAACAGACAATGCGATTTAATTCCCCAGGCTTCGACAAAATAAAGGCCGAACAAAAAAAAACAAAAAACAATGAAGTAATTCAGCAGAGACATCGCTCCGTATAAAAAATTTAAAAAAAAAAATTTTTTTAAAATCCTCAACAAAAGAAAAGAGGAAAAATCTGATGTGTAAAAAGACAACTCTCCAAAGTATCGCATGGGACATGTTTTACACAGTTACCTTTCTTTAAAGGTTTTGGAATGCCCAACCCGTGATATTTTGTTGTTTCTTTTCTTTTCCCTTTCTTTCTTTTTTTTCTTTTTTTTTTTTGGGGGGGGGGGGGGGGGGGGGGGGGGGGGGGGGTGGGGGGGGGGGGGGGGGAACGCAGTTGAAATTTTGGGGGGGGGGGGGGGGTTCTTTTTAAAAAGTTTTTTTTGTTATATATTGTTATTCGTTTTTAAATTTTATTTATTTATTTATTTATTTATTCGTTTTTTTGTTTGCATTTTTTAAGATGATGGGAGAAGAAAGATTCGCATGCGTGCGACTCAGGGCTGATCAGAGCAAGTTGCCGTACAGCACTATCGAATAGTAATATGACAATAACATTCCATTTGAGAGCCCCCTTTTTTAATAATGTGCTTTAAAACGCCATACACTAATATTCATTCGCCAACGTCCTACATATAAGCAGGGCTGACATCCAACTAATAATAATGATAATAATAATAATAATAATAATAAAATAATAATAATAATATAATAATAAAAATAATAATAATAATAATAATAATAATAATAATGATAATAATAATAATAATAATAATAATAATAATAATAATAATAATAATAAAAAATAATAATAATATATATAACAATAATAACAATAATAATATAAAAAAAATAATAATAATAAAAAATTATAATAAAAATAATAATAAATAATAATAATAAAAAATAATAATATAATAATAATAATAATAATAATAATAATTTTTTTGGTGGGGGGGGGGATATAAAAAGGGACGAAGTTGACGTCACTCAGCTCTTTGTTGTGTTTAGACAGCCTGTTAATGCTAATTATCACTTGATTATTATATCAAACAAAAAACGTTAAAGATTTCACATAGTTTTGTGTGACTAGTATGTTTAACCGTTAACCTGGCATGCAGATATTGTGAATATTTGCCTAAATGAGCAGCAGCAACAAAAGAGGAACGAAGTTGACACCACTCAGCTCTTTTCTATTATTTTAGACAGCCTTTTATGATTAATTATCACTTAAAATTTTTTATCATACAATAAACGTTCAAGTTTCACATAGTTTTTGTGTGGTATGTTTAATTTTTGCAGGCAGATGCTGTGAATAAACGCCAGCGGCATCATTGGAAGGAACGAAGTTCACGTCACTCAGCTCTTTGCTATTATGTTAAACGGCCTTTAAAAGATTACATAATTCTCATTAAAATATATCTGTTTTGTGTGTTTTAAGTGTTTAATTTTGGCTGACAGATTTGTGATTTTTTCACCTAAAGGCATACTACGTGAATGCTTTCCAAACGTCCGTATAGATGCAGTTCACAACATTGCCATCCGGGAAAAATAACGGACCAACACACAAAACTATGTGTAAACCTTAAACGTTTATATAGTCTGGTTACTACAGTGTTTAGTGAGAATAAAAAACAAAAACAAAGACCGGAGTGACGTCATCTTCGTTCTAAACTATAATGTTAAAGCGAATCGTCAAGGGACAGCCTGAAGTTGAAGAGCTTGTGAAAACGGATTCGATGTTAGACAGTGCGCATCAGACCGTGTCCATCACGTGTCTTTTCCTCAATTTTTTGTTGTTCAGTGTCTGTGCGTATATATATGATATGATACGCAATAATAAATAAAGGAAAATGTATGGAAGGAAACAAAGCCTTCGGTTTAACCTATAGAAGGAACGAAATAAATTAATCTTAACAACGCTACTACCACATCATCTCAATCATCTGTAGTGTTTCATTCATCCTGTTTGTTGAAAAGGGAAACCCAAACATCTTCTAATCTGTTTTTTCGTAATCAAATTGAAGCTTACATTCAATTTCACATTGTTGTTACTTGGTAGAAGTAAAGTCGTGCTAATAATTATAGGGATAATTTTTTTAAATGCTTAACAACTGACTTGTATCTACAATATAATACGGAAAATTTTGTTCGACGTGATTTCTCACTCTCTCTCTCTCTTCCTCTCTCCTCTCTCTCTCTCTCTTCTCCTTCCTCTCTCTCTCGTCTCCCCCACCTTTCTCTCTCTCTCTTTCCTTTCTTTCTCTTTTCTTTCTCTTTCTTTCTTTCTTTCTTTGGGGTGTATGTGGTCCTGTCTGTCTGTCTCTCTCTCTCTCTCTCTCTCTCCTTTTCTCTCTCTCTCTCTCCCCTCCTCTCTTCTTTTTCTTTCCTTTTTTCTTTTTTCTTTCTTTCTTTCTTCTTTCTTTCTTTCTTTCTTCTTTGTGTGTATGTGTGTCTGTCCCGTCTGTCTCTCTTTCCCTCTCTCTCTCTCTCTCTCCTCCTTCTCTCTCTCTCTCCTCATCTCTCTCTCTCTCTCCTCTCCCTCTCTTCACGTCTCTCTCTTTTTTCTATGTGTGTGTTTGTGTGTGTGTGTGGGGGGTGTCGTGTGCGTGTCTCTCTCTCTCTCTTCTCTCCCCTCTCTCTCCTCTATGTGTGGGGTGTGTGTGTGTGTGTGTGTGTTGTGTGTGTGGATTGCGGGAGGGGGGGGGGGGGGGTAAGCAGCGGCATTATCATAACGAATCAGTGAAACTGGGCTTACAAAAGATTGTTTTTATTATTCCAATAATAACTAAATCTTGGGATAAATACAACTGACTTCCAAAGAAAATCTAAATTTAACCGTCATTGCCAAGTAAAAAAGTTTTTGCTTTTATAGAGCGCAATATCCACTAATTTGTCAGAGCGCTATAAAAATGGTCCTTATCGAAAAGCAAACTCAATATGTTTGGACGAAACATGACGTCGTTAAGCGTTATTACATTGTTAAACCAGACAGAGTCAACGGTGTTAATAGTTCATGTAAATCTTTGACACATGAGTAAAGGGAGAGAAAGTGAGTAAAGGAGCCTTTTCCTAGGGTTAAGCAATGCGCCGTTCAGGAGCGGGACCGAACCCCGGACCTTCCGATATGAAGGCGAGTTCATACCACTCGATTTAAGTTAGAGCCTATTCCAAGGATTAAGCAATGCGCCGCGCAGAGCTGGAAACTCGAACCCAGGACATCCCGATAACAAATCGAGTGTCATACCACTCGATCAAGTTAGCAGGACTTGTTACCATTATACCACAGCGGCACAAAATAGAAATAAAAAGTTGCTCGTGCGCCCCCCCCCCCCCCCCCCCCGTGTTGCATTTTAAAAACGGTGTAGCTTCTTCTGTTTATTTAATTCATTGTTATCAAATCTTCATCTCCTTCAATGACGGGGGAAATAATATCAGCGGGGTATTTGTAATATATATTATTGTTACTAATAATTTATTATTATTATTATTATTATATTACTTTCAATCAAGTCTTCGTTGATTTATGAGATATAGATACTGTGAGCATTTAAATATCAGTATACAAATAGTGGCCTGAATGATTCCTGACCACTGACCGAGTAAATTTCTGACTGTATTTGTATACAAAGTAAACCCACGAGCCCCACCCCCCTCCCACGGCGGTGAATTTGCACTTGTTGGTGACCACGCGACAATGCAACCGCGGTAACCACCGAGGCCTGTTACTTTTTATACACTAAGGAGACGCTTGTTGCGAAGGAAGTGAACGGAAGTAACGATATACTACAGTGCACTGCGCATTAAATCCACGTAGTTTCCATAAGATATGGCATGTTTGAAACTAATTTTTTTAATTAACTCAAATTATAGTTAAAACCAAACTTTATTTACAAATATATGTTTGAAAAATAGACTAGTTTATTATTAAATTATCTATATAGTTAAACCTATAAATAAATTCCCGTAGCAACGTAATATCCATACGCATGATGAAAATAGTCCCAAACTACACGAGATCTTCATTTCCTCATCAGTTTGATTCTCACTTGACCTACTGTTTCATCGTGTGAAGGGCTGTGTTGGACGTTTGGTGGTGTTTGTTTTTTAACCTGTGGGGTTGAACATCATAATTTATAAATTCCCAAAATGTTAAGAATACGTTCAAAGTGGATTCTTGTCAATACTGACAGAATTGGAGCAAACCGTTACAGATATGGGCCAAAAAGGTAAGAAACACAACTTGAAAGTTTTTTACGTTGGGGAGCAATGAACAGACATTTTTTAGCGTGCGTAGCAACCACAGTGTGAATGGAGACTTCATTATTTACATTAAAGATTCATCATTATAAATCTTCGAAATGAAGTCTAAAAACATGCATTGGTATAATGCAAATATTTTTGGGCAACCTGAATTATTTATGCCACTTATGACTTCAATCAAAATCATATTTACGCCGGCTTCAATCAACACTTTCACTTAAGTCTTAGAACTTCGGTCCAAACTGCTGCATTCATCATTCATTTACTTTAAAATGTATCTTTAAATAAACCCTCAAACACAAACATAAGCTATGACTTGCAAATTAATTGGATGCAATGCATCTATGTCTTTACTGTTCTGCGTAGACTTTCAAACTCCTTTGTTTCTTGGCAGTTGTCATTCTCAATTTGTTCAGTTTGTCTCTTAGTAACAACACTTTGGACCCTTTTATTTCCATTGAAAGGTTTTTTATGACCTTAATAACATGTTAACTTGAAAAAACCCCACATTTTCATAATCTATAGACTGTTTTAGACTAAATTGTGAAAATTAATGGCTTGTTGCCAAGGCATCTTGTAGCAGATGTTTCAAAGGAAATTAAAATGGCCGCCATTTTGGGTTTGGCGATTTCCAGTTGCTACCCAAGGAGGATTTGTAAACATTGGCAACCACAAATATTCCATCGCGTTTAACGCGAAGTGCAATTTTAGTCTTTAATTTGCCGTATTTTGCATCAAAAACGTGGAAATTTTAGTTATCAGCATTGTTGATAACTTAAATTAAGGTACGATTTTTATTCGTATAGATTGTAATGCTTCAATAGCGACAACATCATGGTTCTTCATAACTACATTGTGATGTAATGTCCATTTCCACATTTGCAGGCAAAAATTTCCTCAATGACAAGCAAGTTGTTTTAAAACCAAAGCTGATTAAATAATTTCATACCAAAAAAATATATCGAGATTTTGATTGACCTATTAGTGATTGATCAAAATCTGATAGAAAATAGAAGAATTAGAATGTTTCTATTTGTCCCAATGTTCATTTTTAAAAAAATGATTGTAATGGATAAGAATTTTTTCTATTTAAAAGTTCCCTGCATTTTTTTTATTATTTTTTTTTAAATTCTTTTTCAGGTCAGAAATGGTCACATCAAACGTATCACAGATAATGACATCCCCGTCCTTTGGGGTTAGAAATTGTGGTACAAATGTCAGGTGTGTATAATCTCTTGTTTTTATTTCAATGAAATGCAATTTTTTTCAACAAGTTTTGTTTTTAATGGGATACATGACATGCTGTGAAGACAAAAAGAAAAGTTACGAAGAACAAAACAAACAAAAAAACTAATAAATATTCCATCAAGACTGTTCTACAATCTTTATCAAGATGATATGTATGTTTAAAGATCAAATAAACTTAATTCAAGTTTTGTTCAAAAATAAATGAATATCAAACAAATTTTATTCCATTTTCATTCATGTTGGTTGTGAATAAGTTATTGAAAAATAATCATCGCTGAATTTTTGATCACTTAGTGCAATGTGCATACAATACCCATTTATATAAAATTTCGGGTTTTTAATTTGGGGATGATTAGGTGATTGTTTTTTTCACCAAAATGATTCAAAGCACTGCTGAGTTAGATAAACTTAAACAAGGCATCACACTTGATTTTGTTTTTTACTTTGTATTTGACATTTTGATGTCTTGATAATGTGTGAATCCTATTCTTGCTCGGGCTTGAGTTAATAAGTTGCTAAAATTATCTCTTTGACAGCACAACATTCATCACTGTCCTGCAGACCCAAACAAGACCCTTGGTATCAAACTGCCATTTTTTAGTTATGATCATCAAAAACTTGAAAAAATATTTCACCTTTGAAGTACAGGTAGGTTTTCATTAAAGATACTTTTGTTTGGCACCAAAACCATATATAAAAATTTTTTTTAAAAGTTTCTCTCATCATGACAGATGTTGTAAAATGAAACTTTGCATAATTTAACACAATTTTTAATGACTTGACATATTTTCTACTACTTCTATTAGTAAATGAATCTGATTTTATTGACTCGACAAACAAACATCGTGGTTCATTTTTACTGTTTATCATTTTAATTGAGGTGGCAGCAATCAAATAAAAGATTTCTTCTGTACTTTTCTTTTCTTTTTTTTAATTTTGAAAAGATTTTTCATATCTCTTGAATTTTATTCATTTATTTCCTTGTCGAAAAAAGATAGTTTGCTCAGCATTTACACTCACCGCACTTCCCTGCTGATATCAATGAAATTTTTTCTGCATTTTTGACATATATAATTTTGCTTTATCATTGTCATTGTTCCGAAGGTGTTAGACGACAAAGATGTAAGGAGGAGATTCAGGGCCACAACTACCAGAGTACAAACAAGATGAAGCCTTTCATTTGCACCATCCAATGAGACTTGACGATGGATGGAATCAAATTCATTTTCAACATGTCTGACTTTACACCAGGCATACGGTAAACCCAACTACATTGAAACCCTCAGAGTACAGGTAACCTTGACCCTTCTGTTTAATTTATATTTTTTTTTAGAGAATGCCCATTGCACCAATCTGGGTTATGTCAGAGTGAGCTGGAAGAATAAAAAGAGTTTGAAATTAAAATGGTTGAAAGAAGAAATCTAAATTTGTTTTAAGTTTCTGAACTGGAATTCACTTCCCAAACAGAGGCCTTTTTTCAGTCCCCAGATTTTATAAAGTGGACCTTTAATTTGAGTTTAAAGGATCAGGTCCTTTCGACATAATACCATTAGAGATGATATGTTACAAATTTTATTAAGCCATCTTTTCACATTTTGCATGTGTCCCTTATGGGGGAAGCATTTCCTACCAGTTGTGTCCAACACAATGAAAAACTGTAATGACGAAAGCCATATTGAACAACATTTAACGGGGCTTGATGTTTTTCAATGAACGAAACTCATTTTAACGCAACTACTAGAAAACGGTAAGCCTCAATACTTGGATACAATCCCCATTGTATGAGTTGGTAAAATTATTGCTCCAGGGGACCTGAACCACATACCAAATGCATTCCCCTCAATACAGCCTGTCCTGTTGATACGTCAAAATGTGTTTAGTGAGTGACTGCATTTAGTTTCCTATAAATTAAAACAAGTTTAAAGTATCACTTTTAAAGCTCGAGGGATTATAATTATAGTTATAGTCATACATTTGCTATCAATGTTGCCTGAGATAAAGTCCACTCAAAAACTATCTTGAAAATTTGACTTTTTCAAAATTGTTGAAAAAGAAAAAAATAAAATGAGTTTTTTTTTGGC
>NW_027623355.1:5000-10175 GCF_034508935.2 Berghia stephanieae
AACACACTCTTGCCTGTTAGGCTGCTACACACTATAACTGCGAAGTCCTGATCATGAATCGCTGTAATAATCTTCGCAGATTGTGTAAATGATTTGTGTATCCTTGCCACTCAAAGGATATCATCGATATAGTCTGCAACACCTGAAGATCCTGAGTCAGTTGATCCATTATTAGTTGAAAATATCCCGAGCTGTACTGAGCCAAAAGATAGTCTCATTTTAATAAGAACACCTTTATGCGTCTGAGTTAGAGGCCTTCCCTTTCGATTTTAGTGACAACGGGATTTGTGTGTAAGCCTTGTGAGGTCGATTTTGGAAAACCCCATAGCCTCCTCACAATTTGCGCATGAGATCCTCGGGTTAAGGGTATCGGATATCTGGATTTTCAATTGCGGTTTAAACTGTAACAGAGTAGTCTCCGCATACTCGAATTTTCGGTCTCTCACCACTGGTTGTCTTCTTTTTATTGGACAATCGGTGTTCCAAATTCGTTGAAAGATGTAGGTTTCCAAATACTTTGCAATACCGGCATCCTTGCTCCTTTTGAGGTGGTCCTGAATCGCTTAATGGGACGGAACGAAACACAGACCACATCGGCTTTGAATTTAATGTCAAGTTCAAAATCATTCAATTTACCGATTCGGGTTTTGAAGACATCCGAAATTCTTCACACTTTTGTTTACATCCCTTTTTAAAAAAGATTGACATGCCTTGCAGGCTTACTACGGACAGAATTTCTTTTTCTTTTTGGATTGAAACATTTTGATCGACCGAAACATTGAGCATTTTTTATGGCAGAACGTCCTAATAAGTGTAACGGCATAGTGGTGACAACAAAGTTTATTTCGCGGCGCGTATTGTTCACAGACGCAGGCAAGAAAACAGTTCCCATGACATGGAGTTCCGGGTTGGATGCACATTGATAATTAATGTTGACATTAGGAGTTTTTGGTTGCCCATCCTCTCCCATGTCCAGTTGAAATAAATTGTCACCTGTCCATGTATCTATTTAGAAAAAAATGTCATGGTTGATAAAGTCGTACTTAACTAAGCGTTGCCACTAAACTTAATTGACCCTGACATGCGACGAATCGTTTGACGTTAGGCGAAATCGACATTCTCGTTTTACATCTACAGGCTCTCTCGATGTGTCCAGTTTTCTAACAAACGACAAATGGCTGTTATGAATTGCGTTTTGTCTGTTGTGGTGCCCATTTCTTTATCCAGGGAATTGAAAATCGCATTCTAGGCAAATTCTACTGCCAATTCCTGAATATTTCTCCTGGATTCCTCTGGAGGCCCGTCCAAAATGGATAATGTTCTCTGACAAAAGAATAGTCGAGGCTGCTCCCTTATAGATTTGTTTTCAATTTCTGCAACATTTAGTGTGGTTATCGCCTTACTGGGATTTCTTTCCTCGCCATGCTAGTCATATTTTGTAAAAAAATGGCAATTCGTTGACAAGGAAAACGTCTGCTTTCTTTCATCAGGTACTTAGTGAGCAGTGAAAAATGTATTAAAACCTTGATATTAGTCACTCCATATTTCTAGGGCAGGGGCGAATGCGACAAAGCTAAGAATTGCTGGGAAGGTTTGGGAAACATTAATTTCTACCGGTTATAAGTTTCATGAACATTTCCACTGCTTTTCTTGTCGTCAACGACTTGCTTTATTTGCTCTAACTTGTTGTTGAAACATTTGCTCATTTTGTTGTTCAATCTGTTGTTGCAATGTGGCGATGAGCTTTTCAATTGACATGATGACAGTAGTGCGGACCGACTATAATGTATAATAAGGGTACAAGATGCAACCGGAGCAAAGGTAGTAAATTTTTGACGAAAAAAAAACTATAATTACTCACCCAAGCTTCCGACTGCTTAGTTGTATAAGGCGACATACCGTTTTATTAATTTTCGTGACGTAACCGTTGACCTCAGTGTCCACGATCTCTGGCGGAAAAAATGGGGAAGGCTTCTTACCACGTGATAGGCGGCGTCCACGAAGAGGGCGTCTTCCCACGTGCTGACCACACTGCAGGCAGAAAGGGCATTTTCCCCGGTTTCCGTCCGGGGTATGTTGACTTTTCGACTGACGTAACGAAACGCTCTGATAGGCAGATGCGCAGGATAAAGGTGAAAAATCATCGTAGCCAATGTTGTGATTTTGATGGACCCCCAAGAAATATTGTGGAATCACTCAACTCAGGAATAAAAAAAATATGTCCTTTTTTTATTATTTATTATTATTAATTTTATTAAATTTTTATTTTTAATTATTATTAATTATTAATTATTATTTCCGAGTGGGCCCTCGACTGATCTCCGCTAAAAAAAAATCCTGGGGTCTGCGACAATCCAGACGCCGCAGCGCAGCTGTTTCGGCCGCGCCTCAGGCGGGTGGGGTAGGACCAACCCCTCCGGCATGTTGCACGGCATACCATTGCCCTCCCGCCGTTTCACGGGTTTGGCGGTGGCGTAGTTGTAACACATATGAAAATGGCTTATGGTCTTTATAGGGGCTTTTTGGTAGATGGTATTGATATTCCTTTGCATTGTGTTGTAGATATTAATAATGACTAAAGAGTTCAAGGGCCAATGATGATAATTGAATGTACAACATCAAAGACAAATACAAATCCAGTTTCCCAAAATTTCATTTCTTACTGTTTTATTTTTTCTGAAAATTTTCCCCAAATCCAAATCAAAATAGCATGGTCATAATTTCAATCATTTCATTAAATTTTCAAACCGTAAAAACATCCACTGTAAAGTCATTTTGCCTATGAAAACAATTTTCAAGGTACGTGGAGAAATTTCTAAGTCCGTAAAATAAAGTTTAAATAATAGATGTTAGAACTTGCAGCATACTAGGAGAATGCAGCTCATAGTGAAGTAGAATTGAGAATCGAATGTAGAGTAAATCAAAAACACTCTAAAATTTTCCCACAATTCCTTTCCAAAGGTCAGTTGTTACGCCCAATAATCAAAGGTGCACCCCAAAATAAACCTACGCCCAAATAACAAATACGGTACGCCCAAATAATATCGTATGCCCAAATAATACTTTACGCCTAAATAATAAAAACCCAAACTATAATTGATGCTTTATCCCCAAATACCAAGTAACACCGATCAAAGAAAAAATTTCTAGTTCTCAATATAATGACCAAGTTTTACTGATATAAAAACACCGTGAACTCATAAACCCACTTGCTGTTACCTAACTCTCTTACAGTACCGTTGCGCCTAGTTCGTCGAGGCCGCATAGGAAGCCTTCGATTTATTTGTTTATTTATTTATTTCATCAAATTTACACTCACATGGCCACGTCCTTTCCTTGTTTGCTTGTTAGTATCAATTTGTTGGGTTTAGTAACCATGGGAAAATTTTTTGGGTTTGGGGACGGGTTTTTTATTTTGTATGTAATTATGAGTACTAAATTAAATGGGTTTAATTGCCACGAAACCTTTTAAGGCCTAAATAGGGCCTGTGTTCTCTATTCTAGCTATAGTTATGCCCATAAGGAAAACAGAATTAAAAACAGTGATACTTTTCATTTCTCCTTTCAGGTTTTCTTGGCATGGCTATGTCGTTTACGTTGGGATTCCTTTCCGATTCCATTAGTACAGGGTGATGGGGGAAGGGACTTTTTATATTATTTATCTATATTTGGGGTTGGGTGGGATATATGTATTGTATGGTGGGGTTTGAAAAGGGAAATAATAACTTAGTTTTTTCCCCAGAACTGTTCTGAATACATTATCCGGAGGCCTTAGAGTTTGGGGAAAGGTGGGTCGATTCTTGAAGTTGTATTCGAATTTCAAAATAAGGGGGGAGGTGGGGGGGGGAGAAAAAACATGAACGTAAATTGTTAATTTTGGTCCAGGAATTTTGCAATGATTATTATTAGAGTTGGGGGAAAATTTTATGGTATTAAGTAGGGCAGACTCAGAAGAGTTAAGTGATTATATGTGAGAGAACATTTTTTATTATAGTAGTATAAGTTAGAGTATAACAAATATATCGCAACAACATTGTAAAAAAATCGCAAAATGACAACTTTAGAAAACAAAAAAACAACACACAGAGAATCAAGTAACTTATTGCGGGCCCTTGAATATTATCTCAGTCACTGATCCGAGAACTTAATCAGATATTAAACACATTCAAACATTTACTGGGTTTCGTTTTCTAGATTTCTTTCCAGATTTTTGTTTTTTTTGCTTTGTGTATTTGGTTTTTGCCATGGCCCCACTTCATCCTTGAGGAGAAGGCAATATCAATGTATAAAATTATTTTTAAAAATTGTTTAAATAGTAGTCTTGGATTCGTGTCTAATCATTTTTATTATTGAATCCGATCAATTGTGCCTGACCATATTTTGCATTTCTTGCAGAATTTGCCTTTGCCGCCTTTAAAGTTCTCCATGATTGCTGAATCGCAGAAGCTTTAGTAAGTTGATAACAATTAATGTATAGAATTCATTCATTTATTCATTCATCATTCATTCATTCATTCATTCATTTATTCACATCATTTTAAAAAAAAAAAAATGCCCTTCAATTCAATCATTCAATCGTCAATTCCATTAATTAATTAATAATTAATTATTAAAAGGATGAATTGAAAATTAATTAATTAATTTCCCTTCTTTCATAAATTTTTCATTCATCATTCATATCAATTTTATTTAACTGTATTCATATTAATCAATTTAATCGTCAATTCCATGAATGAATGAATGAATGAATTATTTAATGGACAAATGAATAGAATAATTAAATAATTCCTTCTTTCATATTATTCATTCGTTCATTCATTCATTCATTCATTCATTCATTCATTCATTCATTCATTCATTCATTCGTTCATTCATTCAGTCTGTCAATCAGTTTAGTCAGTCCCCAGTTATTCATTCATTCATTCATCCATTCATTCACTCATTCATTCATTCATTCATTCATTTATTCAAATTTATTCAATCATTCATCATATATATTTCTTTTAAATCATTCAATCATTCAGTTCTTCATCAAATTTATTCATTCATTCATCATTTATTCATTCATATCCCTCATTTATTCATTTATTCATTCATATCCCTCATTCCCTTCATTAATTTATTCACATTTATTTTTTCAAATTCATTCATATCAAAAAATAACGGTGAAAAATT
>NW_027623356.1:2500-10180 GCF_034508935.2 Berghia stephanieae
TGTTTTTTAAGAAATCATTTTAGCCAGAAAAAAATACTTCAAATATCAATCGGTTAAAATGATTCTCCGCTGGCTGAAATCCTTAAAACCTGATACTTATTTTAAAATCTTAAGGGTTTGAGCTTTTTTGACAAGTTTTGGGTCATTTTACTGTATTAATATTTGAATTAAAAGTTTTCTGGCCAAAATGAAAAAAACCCCCCCCCCCCAAAAATGTGAAGAAAAAAATTGTTTTGTGAGTGGGAGACAGCGTAGCAACTGACAGGTTAAATCACAATAATGATGCATCATTACACTCACTGGCTTGGATGATAACGCGAGTGTGTGTGCGTCTTCTATGATTGTAGCGTTGTTAGTTATTGTTGATGTGATGTAGAGAGCTGTTCATGCTGTGAGTAGATGGACGCCGGTAACAGGAACCGCCACTAGACTATCACCATAGATAGCAGCAGCACACTTGAATAACGTGCATTTGTTGCATGTACGTACGGGCATCATAGATTTGTGTACTACAATAAATTATAGATGTTCAACGATCGTCTATTGTTTGTGCATCATTGAATTAAGAACATAAATGTCTCTTCTAGTGAAGATTGTTGTGTCACAATTGTGACAATGCATAAATTGCTTATTTCCGTAAGTTCTTGTAATTCCCGAGCTTTTAAGTGCACAATATATAAGTATACCAAATAGGGAGCGTCCAATAGTTAAAAATAGTGTTCCATGAAGCTCTTCATTTTACATATTATATTGTTGGTTCAGAGAAGTGCATGTCCGATACTTGACACAGTGAAGTGATGATTTGACCCAGTGAAGTGATGGTTTGTTTATAACTAACTTCATTCATTATAAAATAATCGTCAACTCCAATTTCATTATTCGGATGACAACTTGATAAAATTCTAGTTGGACAAGTTTAATTGTTACCGACATGTTAAAAAAAAACCCAAACTTTTGTTACAGAGATATCTTATCGTACCTTCTTAAAGCATAACTAGGATAATGTATATCCTTCCAATGCCTTAAACACGACGTGTACTTATTTTGCAGGTCCGATAACCAAAATAGGGAAGAAAAGTGTGTTGTAAAAAAACAAAAAACAGAAAAAAAAACTGGTTCCTATTTCAGTTGAAATGTTAAAACCACTCTTTCGGAGGACTGGATACATACCTTGTGTAATTTATTTTCCGGTGTCAGAGTGATGTTATCTTATTTTCTAGTCTAAATATGCTTGATGTCAATAAAGTTCATCCAACCTCGTGTTTTACGTCCCGTTTTCCTAAAATTCTGCACATACATCCTGCTACTGAAACTTGTATACTACCTTTATGTAACCTATTCATTATTAGTACTCCGGAGGATGGTTCCATACACATTCCCAAGGATTTAGGAACCAAAAGAGTAGAGGGTTAGATGTCACGACTTTTCTTCCCTATTGTTTGGGCTCATTATTTTAACGGAAATACTCTCAAACCAACGCGGAAATGTTATCCAGTCCATTACAACAATGTTAAATCAAGCCCATAATTGCGTTCAGTTATCAGACCACATGCATGTGCACGTCGCTTAAACATGACATGATATTGAAACAATCTTAATAGATTAAATCTCATTTGAGACCCAGCGTCTCAAAAAGATATGTTTATAGTGATATTGATACTGAAAATTGTGTTTATAGTCAAACGGATGAAACGTTAAGTTTTATGTTTTTATTGAGTAGTATAAATACTGATGCTATGCGTTTAGTTTAAATATCCATAACATCCGCCAGCCGGATAGAGCGATATAACGCACCAACATAAAAAACTATATGTAACCTTCAACGTTTATGGTATGCTTAATTCAATTTAGTGAGAACTACTCATAAAAATAGCTGGCTAAAAGCAATAACAAAGGGATGAGTGACGTCAATTTCGTTCCTTCTGTAGTACCCTGTCGTGTAAAAAAACCGACGTTTCATATTTCTGATCATTTTCACTTTGATTTTACTTTTTGGCACCCGCTTCACCCAAACATAATATCGTTTTGAGACGGTGAGTCACATTTGTTTGCAGGCCTGCAAACCACCTACTTGAAAATTTAAAATTTCGTAGGTTTTAATATATAAAAATAGTGGTCGCTAAAGTTAACTTTATAGTTAACTTTATATATCAACAATTTACCATCACAGGGATTAAATAGCACTTCAAAATCCTTTAAAATTTGTGGTCTGGCGTCAACTTTCATTTTCAAAAAGTTTAAGAGATGCTCATGAAGTTCTAAAATTGAAGCCAAAGTTTCTTGATATTACGAATTTTTCGTAGTAAAAGGCAGGTCTGAAAGTTTTGATTATGACAAATACTAATCACAATATTTGCACCTTAATGATTTCAATTCTTTTTCGATCAATTTCTTGAAGTAGTCAAAAGTACCAGCTTGGGAGAGGGGGCGTCCGAATTGAGTGCTATTCCAAATGTTAACTACGCGAAGAAAAATAATGAATTATGTCTAAAGTTAGTTCTGCACCTTGAAATTATAAATGTTAGATTTATCACCTTTTGTATAACATGAAATGAAGTGAGTAGAGAAGTACTAGAAGGGGATATAGGCTATAATATGTAGTGTAAAACTTTTTGCAATGATGGGAAAGGAGCTCGGGATCACTCACTTTATTACATGTCATTATTAATCAGTGCTGATGGTTTTCCTCGTATCCGCGGAAATCCACGGTTTTGGAGTCAAAGGAGCCCCCCCCCCCCCCTCCCACTTTAACACACACACACCACACACACACACACACATCAATGAATTGGCAGTGAGAGAGTTGGTGTGTGGTGGAATTTACAGGTGCAATTTTTCACTCTTCAGAAGTTAGCTAGTGTAACAATGATAATTTATCATCTCAATTTCTCTTAAGGTGGGGGTATATGGAGCTTATAGGCAATTGTTCAAAATGTTCCTCCTTTTTCACTTTTTGTTACCATCCGCATTGATTAATGTGTAATTACCTACCCCACTTACTTTCTGAATTTATATTCACCTCTTGTAAATTTAGTGTGGATAAAAACTGCCATTTCAACAATACCGTGTCTATTTCACTGGGATTACAAGACGACTTTGGTGGTTGAAAACATTTCCGGTTATCGGAGAGAAGAGTGACGCCATTATTACGTCATTAAAGTTGGATTGGATGTGGATTTGGATTGGGATTGATCTGTCACTGAGGGCAAAGGAAGGAGACCGGGAAGTGGGAGGGACAATGGCGGTAAGTACAATATTTTTTATATTTTTATTTTAACTATGGTGATGGTAGTAAGAAGTAGGTAGTAACAATATTGATGATGATGATGATAGTAGTAGTAGTAGTAGTAGTAGTAGTAGTAGTAGTAGTAGTATTTTTTATATTTTTACTTTAACTATGGTGATGGTAGTAAGAAGTAGGTAGTAACAATATTGATGATGATGATGATGATAGAAGTAGTAGTAGTAGTAGTAGTAGTAAGTATAGTAGTAGTATAGTAGTAGTTGTATAGTAGTAGTAGTAGTAGTAGTAGCAGTAGTAGTAGTAGCAACAACAACAACAACAATAACAACAACAACGACAGTAACAGTAGTAGTCTTTTCTGAACTATTCGTAGCTTACTGTTATGCAGGTTACCGAAGCTAGAGCTGTATCGGGTGTCCTCTCATAACCGATTGTCCGCGAAAAATGTGGAAACGGATAGTACTCAACGAACATTTTTTTTTTGTTTCGATCGTGCGATAAACGGCCAATCATTTCTTACCCGTCATCTCTAAACGATATCATATCGGCAAAGGTCGGGCAAGGAAAAGTGAATTTAGAACTAAATGAGAAGAAATGCGAACTCAATGTAAAACATTGTATTTATTTCTCCGCTATAACGATAGAGAGTAACCTCATATTTTATATAGCTATGCGGATAAAAAATTTATTTTCCAGCACTTAGTACATCCCCACATAGTACCGCGTTGAGAGGGTAGTCACATTTATCCAAAACTGATTCATTGAATTGATTCATGATTGAGGGATTTATCTACCCCCCCCCGCCCCACCAAAGTGTAAAGCTAGATTAAATGTACAATTTTTGAACTTATAGTGGTTTTCGACATCGATTTCTTGGCCATAGCACGACTTAAGGAGTGTGTTATTAAGAACGAGTGCCGAAAACAATATGGGTTCAAAAATTACGTTGTTACCCCTCCCTTAAAAAAATAACAGTCAAAGACGAGTGCCGAAAACCAATACAGATTCAAAAATTACTTTTATTATCCCTCCATTAAAAAAATAACAGTCATCAAAGATACTCTGGAATAAGTTCCGAAGTTGTTTTAATTATTTAATGGAAAATTTATTAAGAGGATATAACATTAATAGACAAACCGTTTGCTTGTAGTGTTGCGCAGCCCGAAACGTTCCGTATTTGTTTGTTTTTTTTTTGTTTTTTTTTTTGCTTTGTTTTGAAGCTGTTATATTTTTTTTTGTTTTTTATTTTTTACAGTCCACAGCTTCTAGCAGCTTAGTATCACTGACTTAAGTCGAGAATAGTTGGGGTGCTAGCGTTTTGTCAGTGCGATAAATTGCGTTAAGGCAGAAGGAAAAAAGCAGAAAGTCGAGTGTGTGGGAAAATTATGAAGGTAACTGATTGACCTCGAATCAAACCCAGGTAAAACGATTGGTGTGTGTGTGTGTGTGTGTGTGTGTGTGTGTATGTGTGTGTGTGTGTGTGTGTGTGTGGGAGGCGGGTGGGGGGTAGTATTATCGGTATGATGATAATACTATGGGAAAAGAAAGGTAGAAATACATTGGGTTCTTAAAAAAGGTTGTGGGTCTTTTTTTTTGTTTTTTTTTTGTTATTTTTCTGTCGCACTCTACTTTCATTTAAAACAAATATTTTCCCCTGCTTTTAGTTTGAGCGAAATCATATAAAGGTAGTAGGTTAGTACACGGGGGGGGAGAAGATATCATTAAATTTTTCTTAGTGTCGATTGTATCTTATCAAATATCACGTGTTTTTAAAAGATTCTTTATCACGATTAGATAGTTGTCATTTGTATTTTAAGTTACCTATAGCCTAGGGTTTTTTTTTTTTTTTTTTTTTAATAGATACAATATTGTGCCCTTTTCACGGATTTGATTTACCACCTCACTGTGC
Source organism: Berghia stephanieae (assembly GCF_034508935.2). Lineage (NCBI taxonomy): Eukaryota > Metazoa > Mollusca > Gastropoda > Nudibranchia > Aeolidiidae > Berghia > Berghia stephanieae. The sequence goes on from NW_027623356.1 coordinate 7,654, forward strand.
TTGTTTGTAAATGTTTTGTACGTATCTATTTGTTCATTCATAACGTTTAATCTGTTCCCCCGAGTAGGCCACCCGGAACCATATTTCCATTTCATACATTACCAGTTCCCTTGTTAAGCGTCCTTTTGTATTTAAACCTCTTACAAATAATCAACTCATTCACCCCGGAGTCAGTGGGGGAAACGTGTTTAAAGTGCATCCCCGGACGCAACATCGGGGGACCAAGTTTTCCAAAGATCAATGCCAATCCACCCTAATAAATTTTAAAAAGCTTAACTTCAAAATGGGGCACCGCCCCGGCCAACCCCATACCGTTGGTGGCCTCGCTTTTCCCAATGCGAAATGAAAAAACCCGGGGGAGTCGAAACTTTTCTTCCTTATTTCCCCCCCAACGCATTTATGTGTAACGTCCGTCCCGAAGATAATCCCTTTTCTTTTGTCCTTTTAAAAGCTTAAAACCCGGAAAAACCCCGGCTTCGTGAGTCCTAGGCTCTTGGGGGAGGCATGACTATTGCGTCTGATAACCCCCTTTATTTTTATTGTTATGGAAAAATTTAAAAAATGACTCAACTATTGTCCATTACAAAAGATTTCGACCTGCATAATATTATATAATATTATAATATTTATATAATAATTTTATATAATATATATATAAATATTAAAAAAAAAGTGATTTGACCTTATTTCAATTTTTTCATGGAAATTACGCCCAAGGGAATTAAACCGTTTTTTGCCCTTCTCCTTCATTTTTTGTTTTTGTATTTTTTCTGGCCAAATTTTTAAATTTAAAAAAATAAATGAATTTTTATTTTGTGGCGTTAGACAAGACGTCCCCTGCGTTTTATAAACACATTTTTTTCAGTAATTTTTATTTTAGAAACAAAAACCAAACAGCTGGGAAATTCAACCCCCCCGGGTTTGAAAAAAAAAACCCTTTTTTCCCCAAAACCCAAGGGGTTTTAATTTTTTATAATAAAATATATTTTTTTTTTATAAAGTAATAAACGTTCTTGGGGAACATTGGAATTTGGGATAACTCCAGTTTTTTTTCTACAATTTGGGATCGGGATGAGATTTTGGGGAGGGGGGGAATGGGGAAGGATTTGAGAAGGGGGGGGGAGGGGGTTTAAAGGGATAAATGGAGAGGGTGGAGGAGCGGTGGATGTTGTAAATAACTTTTAAAAATGCAAATTGAAAAAGGGAAAGGGAATTTGGTTTTCGGCTAAAACAGGGGCAAAAAATAGCTTGGGGTGCAAACCTTCGCGGGCAAAAAAAAAAAACCCAGAACTTCAAAAAAAACAAACAAAAAATTTAAAGTGAAATTTTGAAGCGTATGATCCCAACCCCTAATGATAACTGTGACACTGCACACGGGTACCCATGAAAAAAATTTTTTTATTTTTTTTTTTTTTTTTTTTTTTGGCCAAAGGAAGGGGAAACAGGGGGAAAGGAAAATAGAGACAGGGGCCAAAGAAAAAAGAGGAGAGAGAGAGAGAAGAGAAAGAGAGAGAAGAGAGAGAGAGAAAAAGAAAGGGAGGGGTTTAAACTTCCAAAGTTTTAAAAATCCCGGGGATTTAAATTATATTTTTACTTTTCTAAATTTTTTTCAATTTTTCCCAAACCTTTTTTTGATGAAAATATTTAAAGTGTATTATTTTTTTTCAAACCAAAAAATAATTTCCATCATCAATCTTCAAACCCCAAAATTTTTAACCAATAAACAAAAATTTACGGAGAAAAAGGGGCACAGCTTTGCACAGGATATTAGCAAAATAAAGAAAATAATTTAAGTTTTGTTTTTAAAACCCAAAACCCCTCGAAAAATACCTAACAGATTTTTAAAAAAGATTTAAAAAAAAAATACATATCTATCTACATATTTAATGGATTTCAACATGTCCACCAAATTGTATGATCAGCACTTTAATGCGGGGTCAAGTTCTCTCCAAAAATTTTTTAGCACTTCTTTGCCGACTGGGTTCAATTGCCATCAATACACATGGCAAAAAAATGAAAACTTGAATGATTTCTTAAAGAAAAGGAAACAAATTTCATAATGATACTTCATTACTTTTTAGAATAAATGCATTTTTTATTTTTTTTCAGACTTGTGGGACACCCTGTACTTTTGCTACGACGAAGTATTAGTAGTAACATTTTTATTACAATAAATTTAAATTTTTATTCTCAAATCTTTTGCCTGGCCACAAATTTTTTAAAAACCGGGTTTTTTTTGTTTGTTTTCTTGGGGGTTTTTTATTTTTTTAAAAAATTTTTTTTTTCTTTTTGTTTGATTTTTGGGTTTTTTTTTGGGGTTTTTTTTTTTTTGGGTTTTTTTTTTTTTTTTTTTTTTTGGGCTTTTTTTGTTTGTGTTGTGTTGTGTGGGGTGTGTGGGTGGTGTGTGGGTTTTTTTTTTTTTTTAAAAAGATACGGCAGTTTTTTTTTATGTAGACGGGTTTCAATTCGACTTCCCTCTGGGAAAGGGGTTAACCGGCTGATGAAGCTAATTGAAAATTCACGGTGC
>NW_027623357.1:0-10000 GCF_034508935.2 Berghia stephanieae
TTCTCACTAAAATGTATTAACCAGACTATAAACGTTCAAGGTTACATATAGTTTTGTGTAGAAAGTGTGCGCTTGGCTAAGAAGCTCATAACATTGCCATCTGGAAGTATAACGAACCAACACACAAAACTGTGTGTATTCATGAACGTTTATAGTCGGGTTAATACAGTTTAGTGAGAAGTACTCATAAACGCGGATGGCAAAAAACAATAACAAAGACATGAGTGACGTCATCTTCGAACTATCTATACTCGAATGGCAATGTTGTGAGCTTCTTAGCCAAGCGCATTCTATCTATAGATCATGATGGCGGCAAATTATTTAATTCTAAAGTTATTTTAAGTGACTACATATTTCTTTTTTTTCCCTTGGAAACTACACATAAAAAAAATTTCAAGTTGGAAGTTCTGATAATGGATTAAAAGATAGTGAGCTTTTATATAGCGCAATATCCACTAAACAAGCTCAAATCGCTTTACATGGGGTCCATGGCAAATAAATAGCAACACTTATCATGTAGGAAATGACGCCTTTTAGGAGATGTTACAATTTTTTTGGACAGAGACAAATACTGTTAACGGCCATGTGCTCATTTTACACCCGAGTACGGTGAGAGAACGTGAATAAAGAGACTAATTATGCAAGTTTTACAAAATGAAATTTACATTCAACAAAATAGAATCAAACAATGAAACTTATAATATAGATACTCATTAAAAAGAAAATGCCTAGGATAAAAATTTATGGAAAAGATAAGTCTTTAGATTTTTCTTTAAATTTTCTACGCTGCCCTCGAGCCTTACTTACAAAAACCGTCGAAAACAATGAACAACGTGTAACTTGCTATTTTTCTGTTACAAGTCAGTATTTGAATCATATTTTCCTATTCAACTCAGATAATGTGGACATTTCGGGTTTCCCCTTATCAAGAAAACAGGATGAATGAAACACTGCAGACGAATGAGATAATAATATCTGATACTGGCGTTGTTGAAGTGATTCACCTAACACCGCTGTTATCACATATTATCTCATACGTCTGTCGCCTGTAGTGTTTCATTTATCCTGTTTTGTTGATAAAGGAGAAACCCGAAACTTCCACATTATGTATTCTGGTTTATCAAATTGAAGCTTACATTCAATTTCACATTGTTATTTATTTCTTTGAGCTTCAAGCAGCAACATTTACACTATTTAACCCAGAGGAAACAAAAAAAGTAGTCCTTCAGAGTTTATCCCGGTTTCTATAGCGTGAAACGGACAATAGCGATTGCTTACTACCTTTTAGGTAGGGCGCTATTCAATCGCAAAGTACTTTCCGCCAGATCAAACAGACCCAGATACCTAATCACTGCTGTGTGGACAAGAGATGTCAGAAAAAAAAATCATGACTTTATCCGGGATCGATCTCGGTCCCTATGCGTATAAAGTGAGAACTCTACCAGCTGAACTATCGGGATCTCCTCCCCCCCCCCCTTCCCCCAAGCCAACTCAGAGAAGCTGTTAAAAAGCTATAAAGAACTGAACAAGTGTGTATGAAAGGTGCCAGACAAAGCAAGAAAGAAAAATACAAGTAAAAAATCATCTAAAAAAATCAGTCGACCTCGACTGGGGATCGAACCTCAGACCGTTCAGTCACCATAGTGATGTAATAGTAGCACGTCTGACCAGAAGGTAACCAGAAGGTCTGAGGTTCGATCTTCAGTCAACATATTTATTGGGATGTTTTTTTTCTTGTATTTTTCTTTCTTGCTTTGTCTGGCATCTTTCGTACCCACTTGTTCAGTTCTTTATCTTACACCGACACCGGTGCCTGCTCCTTAATTTCTTAAAAAAAACATCCACAGTTTGTCAAAATATATAAATTAAAACAAAAATTGTGCTTTTATATAGAGCAATATCCACGTGCTCAAAGCGCTTTACAAGGGGTCCCTGGCCAACAGCAACACTTAACGGAACACGACACTGTTAGGCGATATTGCAGGGTTTTTTTTTTCGGACAGAGACAACGCTGTTAACGTCGAGGTACTCATTTTACACCTGAGGACTCAACTATGCGTCGAGCGAGGCTCGAACTCAGGACCTTCCGATCCAAAAGCGAGTGTCAAACCACAAGGTTACACATAGTTTTATGTGTTGGCACGTTATACTTCCGGATGGCAATGTTGTGAGTTTCTTTGCCAAGTGCACACTATCTATAGATTTACGATGGCGACGGTTCCATTGATCAAGTGGTAGAATAGTGGGTATTTTACTTGGACACATACCTTCGATAGTAAAACCTGTGTGGTTCTCTATGTTTACCAATCAATGCCATTGTTTAAATTATGACGACTGTCCGAGAGGCGTGTTAATCTATTTGCCTATTGATTCACGTTTATTGTTTAGCGATTAAGTTTTGTAAAAAAAAAAAGGTGTGTTCTTGTATTGCCTGCTCGGTGTGTTCTTGTATTGTTTGCTCGGTTGTTCTTGCACAACAAATATCATTTGTCAAATGTTGAAATAATAGACATGTTATTACTCATAGAGTAAACAATTACAATCTGCTGCACTTATGGGTTGGCTGGTGTTTTTCTAAACATGAAACACATTCCTTGTTCGCGTGAAGACGATAATGGTAGCATAAGTTGTTACTAACAGAAGTTGTAATTATATAAGTAACCATGGTAATGGTATTGCTAAAGTAGTAATACTACATTTTGATTGTTAACTTCACTGGCACTACTTTTACCACAATTTTTTTACAACTAACCACTACTACTACTACTTTTACTCCTACTTTTTACTACTAACTACTACTACTACTACTACTACTACTACTACTACTACTACTACTACTACTACTACTATTACTACTACTACTACTACTACTACTACTACTACTACTGCTGCTACTACTACTACTACTACTACTACTACTACTACTACTACTACTACTACTACTACTACTACTACTACTACTACCGCCCCCTCCTCCTCCTTCTTCTCCCCCTTCTACTACTACTACTACTACTACTACTACTACTACTACTACTACTACTACTTTCACTCCTACTTTTTACTACTAACTACTACTACTACTACTACTACTACTACTACTACTACTACTACTGCTACTACTACTACTACTACTACACTACTACTACTACTACTACTACTACTACTACTACTACTACTACTACTACTACTTTACTACTATACTACTACTACTACTACTACTACTACTACGACTACTACTACTACTACTACCACCACTACTACTACTACAAGAACTACTACTACTGCTACTACTACTACTACTACTACTACTGCTGCTGCTACTACTACTACTACTACTACTACTACTACTACTACTACTACGACTACTACTACGACGACTACTATACTACTACTACTACTACTACTACTACTACTACTACTACTACTACTACTACTATTACCACCAACACTACTACTACAACTACTACTACTGCTACAACTGACGATGAGGTTATAATTATCTTTATTGTCATCTCAAGCCTTACCTCTATCAGTACAATGTGTCCAAAATAAGAATCATAAACAGGACAATACATACAGTATGGTCAAAAATATTAAGAAAACCTATTGTCACTATGCTAGAAGTTCATTGACACATGCGTGTTATCAAGTGTGTAATGGAACCACTCACATCAATTCCGCATCAAGAATAATACTTAGTTATATAGATGCTGTTTGTTATTATAATAAGTTAGCATAGGAACTATCCAGTACTCGTGGTAATAGTACCACCAATTTTCTATTTTTAGTCTATCAGATAGTACGTGGTTGAACTGGTCCGACGTAATTACGTCAAAAAGTCGTGTTCTTATCAATGACATTTACACCCCGCTATGTGGGTTTCGAGCTTTCCTGTTGTGTGAAGTACGCAAGTGTAATTGTTAACAAAAAACCAAAGCTGTTATTTTTCCATTTCCTTCAGACTCATAACAAAAACAAAACAAAACAAAACAAAACAAAACAAAGAAACAAACAGTCAAAAAAAAAAACAACCCTCAAATACCCCCCCCCCCCCCAAAAAAAAAAAAAAAAGAAAAAAGAAAAACAAAAAGAAAACAAATAACAAAACAAAAACAGACAAAACCAACTTCATTTTATAATCACAGACACACCACACACACACAAACACACACACACACACACACACACACACACAGACATAAGAAAGAAAAAACAACAACCCGAAAAGCAAAGTGTACAAGTACAAGGAGCCCCGTACATATTGACAAATTACCAATTTGAGAGCAGGCACTGACTGGTGGTAAGCTAAAGATCTGACCGTTAAGTAGAATGTCTAAGGGTCGATCTCCGGTCGACGCAGGCTGCTTTTTTTTTTGGGATGGCCTTTTCTTGTATTTTGTCTGGCATTGTTTTATACACACTTTTTCAGCACATTTGTTTGTATGTTTTTAGGGGTTTTATAGCGCTTACAACATATAAAGGTAATATCAGCGCCAGTAAAAAGGAAGTAAATGGGATAATAAAAATTTCTAGAATTACAATTAAAGCACTCAAGAAAAGGTAAGATAAAGGGGAATAGGTTCAAATAGGAAACAGACGTAGATTCCAAGAGCATTCTATCAAAGTACTTAGTATGAGATCACCTAAAAGTCTCATCCAGACACAAGCGCAGGTCCCTACTAATAGGTACGGAAAACCCAAATTTAGATTAAAATAATTGTTGTCTTTAAGTTGCATTCAATAGGTAGAACTTTTTTTTCTGATTAAAATGGTATAAAAAATTATTAAAATTGGTTAAAAATTTAAAAAGATATGTTATTTCGAAATTTGTAGAAAATCGCCTAAATTTGGGCTGCTTTGAAAGCAACCTTTTGTCCGTTTTCAAAATGCCGTATTTTCATAAATATTCAAGCCAGACCTCTGTAACTTTCTAACAATACACATCTTTTTATAAACAATATGTGTATTTTTTTTCCTGAGCTCAACTCTAAGTAAAAAAGAAATAATTTGCCCCCAAAGTAGCTGACAAAGCCAAAATTGTCAATTTCAACACGAAGTTTCGAAATATCAGCGATTGTGCCCCTTGCCTGAGCCGGCGTATGAGTGAAGTGAATACGGCAAATTTGTAGTTGTAGTTTCGTTTTCAGTTGGCTGGTGACCGCAAAGCTATAAATCTTGCTTTCGTATACATCATTTTAAAGCTGAGATTTTAAACTTTCTTTTGATACCAGAATCGTCCAAATTTCAAATTTTTCTTAATTTTTTTATCAAATTAAAGTTTTTAACTTGAAACTTCAAACTTTGAAAAGATCATAAAAATGCGAATCTGGTATCGAATGAAAGCTTGTTCAATTTTCTTTCTGATGCAGCCATTGGCGTTACTATTAATAGCGCTGACGCGAACAGCGAGCGGAGAGAAAAGATGACCGTCAGTTACGGTGTTCGAGTAGCGGAGCGCCGGTTCAAAAATCGGAGTTTAACCCTCTTCTTCAACTCAAAGCCATAAAATAACGACAAATCCTATGAAAAAAGCATAAACATTTTTAAAATATGAAGATTTGAGATTTAATCTGATACCAAACACGTTTTATTTGACGGACTGAAAATGAGAAAAAGAGAGTGACGATTTGAGTTAGAATTCTCGGTTTGTCATAAGCCATGACTCATAAGAGGTTTGCCGAACCTACCTACTAAGAGGAACACACTCACATGTTTACAAATCATATATAATATGTAAACAAAATGTAATACATTGCATAACAGAGAGATGATTTACAAGGAAAAAATATCATCTTCCAAAACAAACCATACACTTGATTGTTTCCCTCTCAACCAGGGTATCCGGCCAGGGCCAGGACAAAACCAAGTAATCTTATTCCAAGACAAAGACAGAAGGCAAATTGGAAAACAGATTAGATATAGGGGGATAGAAGACATAGTAACTATCTCCCTGCCCATTATGGGAGGTCAGGAACCCCACCCAGAAGAATAGCATATGACTAGTTTACTTTGATACGAGACTAAATACCATGCTGCACGATCTCTGACGCTAAACCAATGATAACATGATGGTTCGCTCAAAATAATTATTTTTAACCAGGAACATTAATATAACGTGCCTCATAATGCTTTAAAAAATTCCTTCCAGCAGGCCACAAGGACTAAATTCATAGATTAAAACGCCCGTTTGGTGCCCTTTTAAAACCATAAGCACTCTTACAATATCATTCGTCTCCGCCTATAGACAAGGTAATCATTTATACTTGAGTCAAGTAGGGTAATCTGTGTAATGTGCCTTTCCCAAAGGCACAATTAATTATTATTAAAGTCCTTTCAGAGCCAGTAGGCCCTTGGAGCCGGTGTTTATCCCGGTTTCTATAGCGTGAAACGGACAATAGCAATTGCTTGCTATCAGTGACTTCTTATATAGGAGGACGAGTCGCCGAAGAAATTTTACGTTCTACGGGGCCGGCCTACGGGGCCGGACAACCATCGGGACAAATATATACAGTGCAATATGTTATCTTTGGTTGTATTTATCTATCAATTTGTATGTCTGTATGTCTCTATATATCTATCTATGTATTTATCTATCTATGTATATATCTATGTATCTATCTCTCTATCTATCTATCTCTCTATCTATCTATCTATCTATCTATCTATCTATCTATGTATCTATCTATCTATGTATCTATCTATCTCTCTATCTATCTATCTATCTATCTATTTATGTCTCTATATTTTTTTCATTATTATTTTCTCTTTATCTTCAACTCCCACTTCTCCAGCTCCCTCTCCGCCTCTTCCTCCTTAATCTTCTTTTCATCCATCTTTTGATGTTACCGATTCCCGGAATTGATAAATGAGAGAGAGAGAGAGAGAGAGAGAGAGAGAGAGAGAGAGAGAGAGAGAGAGAGAGAGAGAGAGAGAGAGAGAGAAGGAAACACACACATACACATACACAGAGTGAGAGAGAGAGCAGGAGAGAGATAAGGAAACACACACAGAGAGAGAGAGAGAGAGAGAGAGATAGAAAGAGAGCGCGAGAGAGAGGGGTGGTTTTAGTCCCAGGGCCTGATCGTTGTTGGGACAGGTATATGGTACTACATCTCTCTCTCTCTCTCTCTCTCTCTCTCTCTCTCTCTCTCTCTCCATCATCCGCTTTTCTATATATCTATCTATCTATCTATCTATCTATCTATCTATCTATCTATCTATCTATCTATCTATCTACCTGTCTATGAATCTATATTTATCTTTATGTTTCACCTTTTCATCAATTCACCCTCCTTTTCCTTCATACATACATCCATCCATCTACTTACCGACAAAATCAATCGATCTGCCTTCATATCTATGTTTATATTTATTATGTATCTCTCTCTCTCTCTCTCTCTCTCTCTCTCTCTCTCTTTGATAGTATTTCGTAAGTGTATTCACCGTCATATCAAATCAAATAATCCTCTCTCTCTCTCTCTCTCTCTCCCTCCCCCTCTCTCCCTCTCTCTGTGTCTCTCTCTCTTTGATAGTATTTCGTACGTGTATTCTCCGTCATATCAAATCAAATAATCCTCTCTCTCTCTCCTCTCTCTCTCTCTCTCTCTCTCTCTCTCCCTCTCTCTGTGTCTCTCTCTCTCTTTAATAGTATTTCGTACGTGTATTCTCCGTCATATCAAATCAAATAATCCTCTCTCTCACTCTCGACCTCCCTCCATGCTTTTCTCCGTCTATTTTTCTCACAATAAAATGGGAGAGACAGACACACACACACACACACACACACAGAGAGAGAGAGAGAGAGAGAGAGAGAGAGAGAGAGAGAGAGAGAGAGAGAGAGAGAGAGGAACCAACATAGACTGCGGACAGAGGGATAGGTAGAGAACAAAAACTAAGTTCTGAAAAATGCCATTATTGACGTTCAGTTTCCAGACACCAGCTATTTAGTATTTTGACCATTAATTACTCATGATAAGTCAATAAAAACCCAGTCATCCGCATATTCAAGTCAAGAGGAGGTGAGAGGTTTGGGAGAAGAGGAGGGCAAGATAGACAAAGCCAATAAATAGTGCACGCTACATTTGATCCGTCATTGCCTAATTTATGATTGTCATTGTGTCAATTAGTGAATGTGAGTGTGTGTGTGTGTGTGTGTGTGTGTGTGTGTGTGAGAGAGAGAGAGAGAGTGAGAGAGAGGTTGGGGGGGGGGGGGGGGGGGGAGGAGGGGGGTAGCAGTGGAAGGAGATAATTACCCAAACAAATCACAATGAATGTAGACTCCACCTCACTAGTTCAATTCGTATTGAGAATGTATGATGTTGCGTTGGGAAGGGAGGTGGGAGGGGGAGGGGGGGTTGGGGGTGTTATGTGTGTGTGTGTGTGTGGGGGGGGGGGGGGGGTTGTATGGGGGAGGGGGTCTTTTCTGTTCAAAAGTGTGTGTTACAAGGTTCATGTACACAAAAGTTTCGGATTTTATTTGGTCAAGACTCACCATTTCTGTAGTTAGTGTAATCCGTGTTCCATCACAAATAATGAATTAATTTCACTTGAATCGTTCTATTTTCTATGACTCTCACTATGACTATGATTAGTTCTGACTCAGGGAGGTTAAAGTAATATTATTATTATGCTTTGGTTATGCGACATGTATTTCTATATATTTTTATTTGATCCTGTAATTTTAACTCACTTCAAGAACATGTAACATGTTAGGAATCAAAGTCAAAGCATATTGATGTGATAATGACTACCATAAGCACAGTTGCACATCGTGTAATCCACTGAAATCTATCAATTATAATAATTCCATTTAAAAACGAATGATACACAACCGCTTGCTTGGAAGTTTACAAACTAATGAGGCAAACATGCAGATTGTTTTATACTTCTGTTCTCACAAACAGGGATGCCAGATGGCCAGAGTTCTTCGAAGCCAATTTAGACTGCAAAAGTGACCAAATAGAACCCACGTGGCCAAACACTTCAAACACTTTGACCTCCTTAAAAGACATCGATTTTTATTTTTTTATGGACTAACCTAGGAAAAGACTTGTTTTTATTTTTTAAAAAGAAAATTTTAATTTATAATATATACGCGATTCTCTGTGTGTCAATTTTGATCATACATGTGGCCATCTGGCAGCACTACCCACACACCAACTATAACTTAACTTCTTGACACTTCTTCCTAGCAAAATAGCAGTATTCTATTAGTTGCCTTTCCTTTTCAAGCTGCAACTTGTGGATATGGGTGAAATTTGACCGTTTTTGTGTGGGAAAAATTATCTTCGTAGTAAATAGCAGTATCTTAACCGTATCCATTACTTTAAAGACAGCATAGTCGGGAGAACGGTCGTCTTGAGCCGGTCAGTTAAGGAATTTCTTTGATGACGTAAAAGTGACATCACTTCCCCACCCGATGGGGAAACGGTTGGGGGAAAGACGAGAAAGGAATGCCTTTGATTGTCACCGACATCTGCATATCATTACAGCCTGACGACAGGGGTACTGTTATATAGAGAAAAAAAAACGAAAGGCCCCGTAGAATGTATCGAGCTTTGGCTGTGAGCAGACCAGTACTATCAGTAGACAATGCTTGCTATCCTTTGGATAGGACGCTAGTCTATCGTAAAGTACTTTCCGCCAGATCTAACAGACCCAAGGGCACAATGCCGAGGTCAAAACTTTCCGACCATTGAAAGCTACTGCTGACACCGACAAGTATCCTCTATTTTATTCTCACAAAATGAGTCATCGCTGTGCTGAGCTACCGATAACAATTCATGTCATGACGTCACTTCCCTCGTAATGACGCATAGTACTTTGGTAACTGGTTCTAAACTACCGGAACAATGGCAGACGCCCTTATAAAATACTTCTCCGACGAGCATAAAAGTATATCCAGAGGAGAAAAACATTATAAATCTGATCATATTTTGACTTTTATACATTCTGATCACATAAACATGTGAAAAAGTCCTAGCCAGCATGAAGAATAAAA
>NW_027623357.1:15000-27415 GCF_034508935.2 Berghia stephanieae
GGTATGAAGTTGACGTCACTCAAGTCTTTGTTTTTGCTTTTTGCCATCCGCGTTTATGAGTAATTCTCACTATAATGTACTAACCAGACTATAAACGTTCAAGGTTACACAGAGTTTTGTGTTTCGTTTCGTTATATTTCCGGATGGCAATGTTGTGAGCTTCTTATCCAAGCACATACTATCTCTAAACGTTCAAGGTGACACAATTTTTGTGTGTTGGTGCGTTATATCCGGCTGACGCATGTTTTGAATTTCTTTTATTTTTGCTAAGCGAACAGCATTAATACAGACAATTTCAACTTTTACCTAACCTCTGACTTACACCGCATAGTCTGAAAAACAAAACAAAACACGTATTTAAAATTTTGACCAGAAAACTCGTCCTTCAAATATCGATTGATGAAAATGACCCTAACATCTTAGCAGAAACTTTCAAATGTGTGACTTGTCAAAGCCCGAGATTTGAGAATTTTTGCCAAAATGAGTGTCGTGGAAAGCGATCGACAATGGGCATGATCTATATTAACTTTCCATGTGCTCGAGGTCATTAGTCACATTGCAAAATGTGCTCAAAGTGACCTACTTAGTGAAAAGTGTTCACACCTTTTAAATATCTAACATCACGATTGGTCATTTTATTCAGCTTGACACATGGGTCTGTTTCCAACTTGTGTAAACAAAGCAGCGTGTTTTCATTTGTTAAGATATATCCAATCGTTTGAGAGCAACAAATCATGTGATTGATGACCTGGCTGGACGAAAAGATGAATATAGATCGCTCCCATTGAAGGACGAGTAATCTGGCCAAAATTTTAAAACGTCTTTTTCAGAGTACGGGCATTACAGAGGGTGTGTTGTGGTACCGTAGCCATCGTTGTGTTATAGCCTGATACTGAAATCCAAACAGACTGGCAGTTTGACGTCATTATTTGGTTTTTGCACCGTCTAGTGAGTTGTCGTTAGAAGAGCTCACGGAAACAAGTTATTTCATTGGCTGAACTATTGAATACAACTCACGACTTGTTTTCTTTTGTGGCAAAAGACTGGCATTTTAACGTCATTTTTTGGCCAGTATCAGGTATTACTTTACGAAGGCCACGGTGGTACTCTGATCATAATAATATAGATAGAACGAAGATGACGTCACACAGGCCTCTGTTATTGTTTTTGCCATCCGCGTTTGTGAGTTGTTCTCACTAAACTATATTAACCAGACTATAAAAGTTCATGGTTACACATAGTTTTGTGTGTTGGTCCGTTATACTTCCGGGTGGCAATGTTATGAGCTTCTTAGCCAAGCGCATTCTATCTATATCAACAGACTTCAAAGAGACCTCATCATGACCATGGTAAAATTAATAAGAGTTTGAAGTGTCAAATTAAAATAGTATAGATAGTATGCGCTTGGCTAAGAAGCTCATAACATTGCCATCCGGAAGTAATACGGACCAACACACAAAACTGTGTGTATCCATGAACGGTTATAGTCAGGTAAATACAGTTCAGTGAGCATTACATATAAACGCGGATGGCAAAAAACAATAACAAAGACCTGAGTGACGTCATCTTCGAACTATCTATAAATTATTCAACAAAGAGGTCGACACATGTTTTTGAGTGCCGTTTCGGAAAAGCAATATTTTGTCCGGCTATGTGGTCTAATGGTATGACACTCGCTTTCGGATCGGAATGTCCTGGGTTCGAGCCTTGCTCGACGCATAGTTGAGTCTTTGGAAAAGTCTCTTTACTCACATTCTCTCGCCGTACTCAGGTGTAAAATGAGTACCTCGACGTTAACAGCGGTGTCTCTGTCCGAAAAAAACCCACTCCAATATCGCCTAACAGTGTCATGTCCCGTTGAGTGTTGCTGTTGGCCAGGGACCCCTTGTAAACAAAGACAGTGATTGGTAAGCAAGCTACATAGGTTTTACTATCGATGGTATGTGTGAAAGTAAGATACCAACTGTTCTATCGTTTGATGAATAAAACCAACACCGAAATCTATGTGTCAACTTAAACGTTTCGGTATAATAAGATCGAGAAAATCGTGTGATGAACAGTCACGATTTGTTTTCTTCTGTGGCCAAAGACTTGTCTTTTGACGTCATTTTTTGGTCAGCGTCAGGCTATAATAAGTTTACGATGGCTATGGCCTACTCCCTAACGGGAGCGATCTATAGATAGAATGCAGATGACGTCACTCAGGCCTTTGTTATTGTTTTTGCCATCCGCGTTTGTGAGTTGTTCTCACTAAACTGTATTAACCAGACTATAAAAGTTCATGGTTACACAGAGTTTGTGTGTTGGTCCGTTATGCTTCCGGATGGCAATGTTGTGAACTCCTTGGCCAAGGGCATTCTATCTATAGATAGAATGCGCTTGGCCAAGGAGTTCACAACATTGCCATCCGGAAGTATAACGTACCAACACACAAACTCTGTGTAACCATGAACTTTTATAGTCTGGTTAATACAGTTTAGTGAGAACAACTCACAAATGCGGATGGCAAAAACAATAACAAAGGCCTGAGTGACGTCATCTGCATACTATCTATATTCATGTTTTCGTCCAACCCAGTCATCAATCACATGATTTGTTGCTGTCCAACGATTGGATGCTTCTTAACAAATGTAAACACGCTGTTTTGTTTATGAAAATTGTACACAGACCCACGTGTCATTCTGAACAAAATGGCCAATCGTGATTCTAGATATTTCAAAAGCTGTGAATACTTTTGACTCTGTGGGTAATTTTGAACACCCTTTGCAATGTGACCAAGGACCTCGAGCACATGGAAAGGTAATATAGATCATGCCCATTAGTCACTCAGAATCAAGACAATATCGCTTTCTTGGACTTGATGAACTCATATCATGTTTTGGATAAGTAACTATTCAATGTATGGAACAGGAATGTGAAGTTCAAGAATTAGAAGAATTGAGCTTTTATATAGTGCAATATCTACTAAACGTGCTCAAAGCGCTTTACAATGGGCCAACAGCAACATTTAACATTTAGGACGGGACATGACGTCTGTTAGGTGATATTACAATTTTTTAGGGCAGAGACAACGCTGAAAACGGCCATTTTACACCTGAGTACGGTGAGAGAATGTGAGGACTCAACTATGCGCCGAGCGATCAGAAAGCGAGTGTCATACCACAAGACCACGTAGCCGCACAGCAAAGATTCAAACCTACGAAATTTCGGCCCATAAGTTAACTTACACCATTCTACGTCATTCATTTGAATGTAGACTTTCAATGAATTCAACCCTTTACCTTGCGATGAGAAAGCAATTTTAAAAAACTCAGTCAGCCTTTTTTATGATTTAAGACTTTGGAATGTTGCTGTTTGTAATACGAAGAGGTTCAAAGGGTGAAAGTTTATTTCAGACATAATGGCCAATATCCACCCACTGAACAAATTATATTAATAGCAATAATGAAAGAATAAGATATTATTCGTAATACTCGTTACGAGTTAAACCATAGCCATAGTTAAGTTATAGCCTGACACTGAAACCCAAAAAGACTGGCATTTTGCCATCATTGTTTGGTTTTTGCACTGCCTAGTGAGTTGTCGTTAGTAGTGCTCAAGGAAACCAGTTATTTCATTGATTGAACTATTGAATAAACTCACGATTTGTTTTCTTTTGTGGCAAAAGCCTGGCACTTTGACGTCATTTTTTGGTCAGTGTCAGGCTATAACTTTATGATGGCTACGGTTAAACCGTAGCCATCGTTATGTTATAGCCTGATACTGAAATCCAAAAGGACTGGCAGTTTGACGTCATTATTTGGTTTTTACATCGTTTAGTGAGTTGTCGTTAGTAGAGCTCATAATAACAAGTTATTTAATTGGTTGAACTATTGCATACAACTCACGATTTGTTTTCTTTTGTGGCAAAAGACTGGCACTTTGACGTCATTTTTTGGCCAGTGTCAGGCTATAACTTTACGATGGCTACGGTTAAACACACTTATATAATAATAATGTTATAAATCCATCGTTAGCACACAGATTGGGAGCCGAAACATTTTGATAATGACGATGAATAACACTAATAATTTATATACACAGCAGCTGTACTTTGAAACAACATCGACTGTTAAGCACGTTGTTTTACGAGTATTAGCTATTTCGTCCCTGATACAAAACAAGAACAGTTCCGCCAATGTTGTAATGTTTTTTTTCAACACAACTGTCTATTTATTAAAATGTGTGTCAAGTGTCAAAGGTCAAGTGTTCATCTCAATGGGGATGATCTAATGGGCATGATCTATATATTACATTTCCATGTACTCGAGGTCATTGGTCACATTACAAAGTGTGCTCAAAATGACCCACATAGTGAAATATGTTCACAGTTTGAGTAATATCCAACGTTACAATAGACACTTAGATAACCACGCCTCTCGGACAGTCGTCATACTCTAAACAACGGCCGTGATTGGTTGACATAGCAAATTACACATGATTTACTATCGATGGTATTTGTCTTCGTAAAATATCAATTGTTCTTCCGCGTGATCAAAAGAACCAACACAGAAAACTATATGTAAACTTATATTTAACATCTGCAATGATCTACTTGGACGTGAAAGATGCACTTTATTACCATCTACAACCAATCAACGAGACTTGCCAAACACATTTGTCAACTTTTTAAAAGACAAAATCCATAACATTCGTTCAGAACTAGATCGGCATGAACCATTTATAGGTACAAATACATTCTGTGGTACCCCTTTAGACAAGTTCCAACCAGTTTAATCTAGTTTCATAAACGAGCTGATAAAAAAAGCCCCCATTAAATCCTGCGACCTTGATCCCCTACCAGCACAGCTTTTGGCCAGCTCCATCTATACATTGTTACCATCCATTACATCAATCATAAATACATCCATACTGACTGGCGAAGTTCCATCATGCTTTAAAAGTGCCCTCGTCAAACCACTTCTGAAGAAACCACCACTGGACCACAATATATTAAACAATTATCGTCCTGTATCAAATTTACCTTTTTTGTCAAAACTTTTGGAGAAGGTAGTTCTTACACAATTAACATCTCATCTTAAGAACAACAGTTTGGAACAACCCTTTCAGTCAGCCTACAAACATCAACACAGTACTGAAACGGCGCTTCTTAAAATCTTTAATGACTTGTTAGGTAATGCTGATGCTAACAATATCAATGTATTATGCCTTTTAGATCTTTCAGCTGCCTTTGACACCATTGACCATGACATTTTGTTAAGAAGACTAGAAAATACGTTCGGCATAAAAGGAATTGCCCTTAAATGGTTTACATCATATTTACAGGATCGATGGCAGACTGTCGTGGTGAATGGTGTTCAGTCAGAACAAGTTTTACTAAATTTTGGAGTGCCACAAGGCTCTGTTCTTGGCCCTGCCCTTTTTACTGTATATATGGAGCCCCTTTCTAGTGTGATATCCAGATTCAATCTGAGTTATCATTTTTATGCCGATGATACGCAAATATATGATTCAGCACCCCTCAGTAATTTACAGTTCTTAATACAACAAATTACGAGCTGTTTTAATGAGATTAAATCTTGGATGTACCACAATAAGTTAAAATTAAATGATAGTAAGACTGAGATTTTAATGTGTGGAAGGCCGAGTATCCTTAAACAGGCAAATAAATCACCTATTACTCTCGGAAATAGCACAATAGAATTTTCAAATAAAGCAAAAAACCTTGGCGTCATCATTGATAAAGATCTTTCCATGACAAGCCACGTGAATAACACCATACAATCTATGTACATAGAAATAAAAAAATAAGCAAAATTCGTAATTTAATACCGAAGCATATAACAGAACTTTTAATTAATTCCCTGGTTTTATCTAAATTGGACTATTGTAACTCCCTTTGGGCGAATTTAGCTAAAGACAAAATTAGCAAACTTCAGGTTGCTCAAAATAACGCGCCAGGCTCATTGTACGCAATAACAAAAAAAATACCCGTCAGCAACTCTTCTTCTCCGTGAGTTACATTGGCTTCCTGTTGAAAAAAGACTTGCCTATAAGATTTGTACTGTTGTCTACAAATCCCTGAGCACGAACTGTCCCGCCTATATTAAAGACCTTCTAAACATATATGTCCCCAATAGAAATTTGAGGTCAAGCAACGACCAATCAATCCTTGTCAAACCTAAGCCATTGCGTAAAATAGGTGAACAGTCTTTTCAATTTTCGGCCCCCCATTTTGGAACTCTCTCCCGTCACACGTGAGATGCTCGGATTCGTTGACAACGTTCAAATCTCGCTTAAAGTTTTATCTTTTTACGTCATAACATATTATTTTCATATTTTGTTGTTGTTAAATTGAATTCGTATCACGTTTCCTTCACACTTGTCTCACTGTAATATGTTTTGTTTTATATCACTGTAAAGCGCTTAGAGCCTGTGACAACGGGGTAAAGCGCTATATAAATGCCATTTATTATTATTATTATACGTTTATAGATAGAATGAAGTTGACGTCACTCAGGTCTTTGGTATTGTTTTTTTTTTTTTGCCATCCAGGTTTATGAGTAATTCTCCCTAAACTTTATTTACCAGACTATAAACGTTTAAAGTTACACATATTTTGTATGTTGGTCCGTTATACTTCCGTGTGTGATAATTAGTCACCTATAGATAGTATGCAGATGACGTCACTCAGGCCTTTGTTATTGATTTTGCCATCCGCGTTTGTGAGTTGTTCTCACTAAACTGTATTAACCAGACTATAAAAGTTCATGGTTACACAGAGTTTGTGTGTTGGTCCGTTATACTTCCGGATGGCAATGTTGTGAACTCCTTGGCCAAGCGCATTCTATCTATAGATCGCACCCATAGGGGAATGCCTTTGTCACAGATGATATCCTTAGTTGTGTCCAATGGATAGTATGCGCTTGGCTTAGAAGCTCATAACATTGCCATCCGGAAGTACAACGGACCAACACACAAAACTGTGTGTATCCATGAACATTTATAGTCGGGTTAATACAGTTCAGTGAGCATTACTCATAAACGCGGATGGCAAAAAACAATAACAAAGACCTGAGTGACGTCATCTTCGAACTATCTATACATAGTTATGTGTTTTGGTAAGTTATATCGTACCATCGTAAACTTTTTGATTTGACTGACACTGACCACAAAATGACGTTAAATGACAAGTCTTTGGCCGCAAAAGAAAACAAATCGTGAGTTGTGTTCAATAGTTCAACCAATGGAATCATAATTTGTTTCCTTGACCACGACTAACGACTCACTAGACGCTGCAAAAATAAAAAAAAATAACTAAAAATGACGCCAAACTGTAAGTCCTGGCGTTGTCGTCGTGAACATATTTTATATAGCCTGACACTAGAACCGTGGCCATCGTTAAGTTATAGCATGACACTGAAACCCAAAAAAGACTGGCATTTTGACGTCGTTATTTGTTGGGTTTTTTTTTTTTTTGCACCGCCTAATGAGTTGTCGTTAGTAGTGCTCATGGAAACAAGTGGACCCATTGGTTGAACTATTGAGTATAACGCACGATTTGTTTTCTTTTGTGGCCAAAGACTGACATTTTGACGTCATGTTTTGGTCAGTGTCAGGCTATAGATAGAATGAAGATGACGTCACTCAAGCCTTTGTTATTGTATTTTGCCATCCGCGTTTGTGAGTGATTCTCACTAAACTGTATTAACCAGACTATAAAAGTTCATTGTTACACATAACTTTGTGTGTTGGTCCGTTATACTTCCGGATGGCAATGTTATGAGCTTCTTACCCAGGCGCATACTATCTATACGTTTAGGATGGCTACGGTTTGACTATATCGGCAATGTCTCCCAATAACATTTCAGTCATAATCGCATTGTTAAGATATAGATAGTTCGAAGTTGACGTCATTCAGGTATTTGTTATTGTTTTTTGCCATCCGCATTTATGAGTAATGCTCACTGAACTGTATTAACCTGACTATAAACGTTCATGGATACACACAGTTTTGTGTGTTCGTGCGTTATACTTCGAGATGGCAACGTTGTGAGCTCCTCAGCCAAGCGCATACTATCTATACTTTTTGACTGTTGATAAAGTACACCAGAATGTTGACTATTTTAACAACAACAACAAGTCCAAGAATGTGTTGGTTGATTTTACTTACATTCGACTTTAACAACAATAACAACAATATCAATCAACAACAACAACAACAAACAACAACAACAACAACAACAACAACAACAACAGCGAAGTCCATCATTTGTTGATTCTTTATACTTACAACCTGTTATAAAAATAACATCAACAACAACAATAACAACAACAGTAATAACCACAATAACAACAACAACTGTAGGAACAACATTAATAACACCAATAATAACAAAAATAACAACAACAGAAACAACAACAATCAAGAACAACAACTGCGAAGTCCATCATTTGTTGATTCTTTAAACTTACAACCTGTTTTAACAACAACAAAAACAACAACAACAACAACAACAATAACAACAACAATAGCAGCAACAACAACAAAAACAACAATAACAATAATGGCAACGAAAATAACAAGTATAAGTCCCTCATATGTTGATTCTTTATACTTGTAACCAGAGTTTTGGTAACAACAACAACAACAACAACAACAACAACAACAACAACAACATTAACAGCAACAACTACAGCAACAGGAACAACATCAGATATAAGTATTAGAATGATCATAACATGTGATTTTTCCCCCGGAATGCAAGTTCTAAATAGAGGCATTTAAATATAAACAAGAAGTGGACTATAATATGCTAAGTTTCCCTGATAAAACTAAACGTGAAAAAAAGTTAAACAGTACTCTTCCTTTTCTCTCTCTCTCTCTCTCTCTCTCTCTCTCTCTCTCTCTCTCTCTCTCTCTCTCTCTCTTCCCCACTTTCTCTTTCTTATATTTTATCTCTCTCTCTCTCTATAACACACACACACACACACACACACACACACACACACAATATATATATATATATATATATATATATACACGTACACACACATTCTCTATCTCACTCTCTCCCTATCTCTCTCACTATCTCTATCTATCTCTTTTTCTCTATTTCTCACTTTCTCTCACACATTCTCTCACAACTCTCTTTCTCGCTCTCTTTCTCTCACAATACTCTCTCATACACACTCTCTCGCTCGCTCTCTCTCTCTATCCCAATCTCTTTCTCTCTCTCTCTCTCTATCTCTCTCTCTCTAAATTCCACGAAACCATCTGCTATGCAAAAGCAGGTGTAGGAGTTTACGTTGTCCGATATAAACAAGCCACTAAAACCCTGCACAACCACCGACCTGATGGAGATCAATTTTTCTAGGCCATCTGTGTATACAAGCATCTCAAGCATTCCGATGGCATCTGATCATTGTCTACTGATAGTACTATAATATAAGAAGTCACTGCATCTGATGCATTGGAGCTTGATTCCCATTCTCTCTAATCTTTTCGCTCGATAAAGATGCGACTGGTAGTTCTAAACAAATCAAATTCATAAAACCAAAACCAATACTCTTCAACAGTCATGACGCCACTTCCCTCGTAATGACGAATGGTAACTTAGTAACTGGCTATAAACTATCGGAACAATGGCGGACGCCCTTATGAAATATTTCTCCGACGAGCATAAAAATGTATCAAGAGGACAAAAACATTATAAATATGATCATAAGACAATTGAAAAGTTCTAGCCAGCATGAAGAATAATAAGTACCGATTTCTTTGTTTAGAACCACGATGGCCGCCGTTGACTATTGAATCCAATTAAAATCATACAAGATTTATTTAGGATTGCTTAAAACTCAGATGTCTCTCCCATCAACGCACTCCCTCCAAAAGAAAACAAAACAAAATAGAACAAAGAAAACCCAACCCACAACAACTCACCCCCCCCCCCCCCTTATAAATCATACCAAAAAACATGAGCTACTGAGTATAGATAGTACGCGCTTGGCTAAGAAACTCATAACATTGCCATCCGGGAAATATAACAAACAACACACAAAGCTGTGTGTAACCATGAACATTTATAGTCAGGTTAATACAGTTTAGTGAGAATCACTCACAAACAAGGATGACAAAATACAATAACAAAGTAGCAATGACTATGAAAAATGTCTTTTTCTCTTTTTGAGGAACATTTTGTCTGAAATCAAAGCCCTATCTCCACTGAGTAAAAATGTTTTTGAATTTTGAAAATCCATTCATAAATAAACAAGCTATGCAGTTTCAAAGGTGTCATTTATTTGGATGACCCGCAAAGAGGAAAAAAAACGCGAAAATATGGGACGCTTTTTCGGCATTTTTTTCGACCTTTGGTTGTATCTTGCTTAATAAGTGGATTAAAAGATTGAAATTTGCAATTTTTGGCTAATTTGATAGAGAAAATGATGAAAACATTAGAAGACTTTTACAATTTTAGAGCTGGATGGTATATAACACACACACACACACACACACACACACACACACAGAGAGAGAGAGAGATTAGTATAACACACACACACACACACACACAAACATATTAAGAAGTGAGTGTATAACATACACACACACACACACACAGACACAGAGAGAGAGAGAGAGAGAGAGAGAGAGAGAGAGAGAGAGGGAGAGAGAGAGAGAGAGAGAGAGAGGGGGGGGGGGGGGGGGGGGGGGGGGGGGGGGGGGGGGGGGGGGGGGGGGGGGGGGGGGGGGGGGGGGGGGGAGATTGCGTACATAAACGAAAGAAAAGAGAAATTGGACAAGGGGACACAGGTTACTGATGGAACGTGACTTGGAACACAATAATTAAACCCATGCTGAGATTGTAGATCATATTGCAATCGAAAACTTTTAACATTATAATTTCTTAAATTCTTGTAAATTAAACAGTCAAATTATCAGCTGTTTATTGAACACAAACGCAATGGCAGACGATAAACACCCCTCTGCCAGTGAGACCGCGCAGACATTTTGACTAGTCATGAACTTTAAAACGAGGTCAACCAATCAGAAAGCGCTTTGCCACGACGCGCTCAGCCGTCAGTTTGGTGCCAAATCGTTTTGAACACTGTGATTCGGGCTGTAGGGGGCAAAATGGCTTTGTCTTTTACGAATGAAGAGCAAATTAGGATGGCGTTTTGTAAAATACGGGAAAAGTACTCGTCATATTCATATGAAATTTTACAACCAAAAAGAAGAAATGTTCATGTATTACCTTGTCAGCGACAAAACCTACACGCCCGGTAGTTTTAGAAATATTTTACTCCAAACAGTAAAAATCTATTTTTAACGGTCTTCTGGTAATCGCACGAGTTTTGTCGCTTGACATAATCTAAAATTGACATTTTTTCTAACTGTGTGCCAACTTTCAGTCATATTCATCGATAAACAGCGTCGTAATTAATTTTTTAAAATAGCATATACGAAACGGCTTCGTCCCATATTTTGTCGCGAATTTGAGCACTTCGTGAGCGAAAAAGAGGCCCAAAGATTTGTGCTAGGGGAGGGCATCCGGGTCACCAAAAGGTCATCGATGCTTTAGGTTTTGAGAAGTCAGGTCATCGAGGACTGAGAACTTCCCGACCTCCACTTAGTTCTCGATGATTTTCTCGTCTCGAGAATCTTGGTCGTCGATGCTTCTCGTATTGAGTCCCGAGTCCCGAGTCTCGAGACTATACTGCGCGAGCGACGCACGCGTTACTAACAATGTGTACTATCTGCATTGTTCACCCCTCTCTCGCCGGCGATGATTCCAGCGAAGCTCGAGACTTTTTTTGCGTCTCGATGCTTTTTGAGTCTCGAGACTCAAAAAAGTCTCGAGCATCGCTCTAGTCATCGATGCTTTCATTCAATACCTAGTCATTGGTATTGGGTATTGACGTTATATCATATTTTAAACAGCTAACAAAACACAAACGTCGTAAATAGATCAAAATGGTTATAGGTATCAATGTTTTATTATTATACAAAGTGAATTTATTAATGTATTTTAAGTTTTAATACAAAAAAGCCATCCAAAGCTCAGTTGAAGTGCTACTTCTCGGGAATTCCCGACTTTTCCTTGGTCATCGAGTTCGGGAAGTTTTGAGTGTTGGTGGCCGATGACTTGAGGTATCATCGAGACTTCCGCTCGACACTAATTTGTGCGGGATAGTCATTGCTAAACAAAGGCTTGAGTGACGTCATCTTCGAACTATCTATACAAAAAATGCAACTTTATGACTAGGAGAGAAATTTCACATTGTAAACAAAATCCAACACTCCACACTAAACAGAGAGAAAGAACTTTTCAATACATGCCCACGCAGGAGGAAATTCTTATTATCCACAATCTATTGAGACATCTATAATCTCAAACACCCCCTAACACACACA
>NW_027623358.1:0-10174 GCF_034508935.2 Berghia stephanieae
TTTTTTTTTTAAAAATTAAAAAAATTTAAATGATTTTAAAATTATTTTTAATGATTTTTTTTTTTTTGGGGTTTTTTATCAAATCACAATCCTTCTCTACTGCCAAGTAAATTTTGTTTCTGCTTGATAAAGTCAAAGGGCATTTTGGGGTAGTGTTTTATGTTTGTATGTAGTCTACTTTAGGTGGGGTGTATATGTGTATATGTACAAAAACAAGAAAAAATTGTGAAAATTAATTTTATTTTGGGAAATCAGTGTCTTTCCAAAATGAATTTCCTTTCTTTCTTAAAGTATATTTTCTATAATAATAATAATAAAATAATTATTATTTTTTATTATTATTTTTTTTTTATTTTTTTTATTTTTAAATTTTTAAATTATTTTTTGTTTTTATTATTTTTTTTAAATTGTTATTATTTTTTATTATTATTATTATTAATTTTTAATTATTATTTTTTAAAATAAAAAAATTTTTTTTAAATTATTATTAAATTAAAAATTTTTAAATTTATTATTAATTTTTATTATTATTATTATTATTTTTAAAATATTTTTATTATTTTTAAATTATTACTATTTAATTTTTATTAGTTTTTTTAAACTTTAAAATTTTATTTTCCTCATTTTAATTTAAATTTCGACATAAAAAAATTGGGGTTTTTGGGGATTCAACTAGATACAAAATTTATTGAACAAATTGTTGGCGGACAGTTTATACCGATACGTAGTTTAATGGGGTAAGGACCCCAAATTCCAAGGCCCTCAACTATGCACCGAGCGGGGCCAAAAACCCAGGACCTTCTGACCCCTAAAACGGTGTCATCCACAAACCCACATAGCCCCCCGAAGAATGTTTTCTCATTCACGTTGAAAAGAAAAAAAGCCCAACGAAAATTTCTCATTTTTCCTCCCTTTAAATTTTTAATTTAACCCCTAAATTACCCAACTCGACTTTTGTGGGGGGGTATTTTGCACACATATTAATGGTTTTGTGATCGCATGGGTTGGTTTTTTTCATGGGGGGGAAAAATTAAACCTTTGCTTTTGTTTTGTAGATTTTAATAATGAGGGAAAATTTTCCGGGGGCCGGTGATGAAAAATTAAAAGCACAACATCAAGACATTCAAAAAAAAGTCCAGTTTCCCCAAGTTTAAATTTCTTACAGTTTTATTTGTTTGTGTTTAAAATTAAAAATCAAAACCCATAAAAAATTTCCAAATCCAAATCAAATAGCAGGCCCAAAATTCAATCAGTTTTAAAAATTCCCAAAAATCCGTAAAATAAATCCACATGTAAAGAAATTTTTTGCCTAAGTAACCATTTTCAATAAAGGGGGAATTTTTTCTAAGTCCAAAAAAGAAATTTAAATGATGGGGGGCAAAAAGGGTTTAAAGTGGGCAGCTCATGGTCAAGTTGAATGCAGAATAAAAAGGGAAGAATAACCCCCTTTTCCCTCAAAACATCCCCTTTTTATCCCATCAAAATTTTAACCCACAGTTTCCATTGTTTCCACCCCCCCTTGGGCCTTTTTAAACCAGTTTCCCTGCCCAGTCTATAATCCAACCCCTAAGATTAAGCCCAAAATCATAATAAAAACCTTTAAACCCCAATTTTCCTACAATTGATTTAAAAAACCCCCCCCTTTTATGATTTAACATTATTTTGAAAATGCCCCTTTCACCTGTTTCAACACCCCAAAACCCCTTTTAAAAAATGTTTTTGGTTTAAAATTTAGTACTCAACATGAAAAACCGTCCATAACTTGACATAAAAACTGCCCAAACCTATCATGCAGGGGACCAATTTTAAAAACTGATATCCCTGCTTTTATTTACTCCTAAACCCTTTTCTGATAAAAAATTGAATTTGAAACCAAATGTTTAAAAACCCTTTTGCTAAGCAACTCTCTTACATCCCCCTTTTTCTTAAAAATTTTTAAAATTGAGTTAAAAAAAATTTTAAATTTTTTAAAAAAAAAAATCAGTAAGAGATCAATCAAAAAAGCAACGTCTAATTAGAATTAGATAAAAAAAAAGAAAGGGAAAATATTTTTATCAACATGACAACACTTATGCCGGTTTAAATATTTTTAAAGTTTAAATTTGAGATAAAACAACATCAAAGTTTGATTACAACATCATGTATATTCGAATTTTAGTTTTTGAAAGTAATTAAAAACATCGATAATGAATAAAGACCAAATTTAAAAATGATTTAAAAATTTTAAAATTTTCCAACCCCCAAAGAAGAATTTTAAATTTTTGATATTAAATATCGATTTTAAAATTTTTTTAAGGGATTTCAAAATCGACCGAAAATATCAATTAATTTAAAATTTTTAAAGAAAAATTAACTTTTCAACTTAAAATTTCCCTCTCAAGCAAAACAAGTGTTAATTTTCCCCTAAATTTCCTTTAAAAAACCATTTTCCCTTTCTTGAAAAAAAAATGGTTTAAATTTTTCCCTTTGTGAAATACTCACGTTTTCTTATTTAATCTCAAATTCAAATCCATACGAATGGGGATAATCTCCGCTTCCCGTATGTCTAAATCATTTTTCTGACATATCAAAAAACCCAAAACCTTAAAATTCCCTTTTAAATTTTTATGATTCCATTTAAAAAACATTATTTCATTAATTCCAACTTAAATATGTGGTACAAATAATTTTTTTTATAGACCCTCAGATTTTAAATACGAAAAATTAAAATTTCAATTAGTAAAAAAAAATATTTAAAAATAAAACATAATAATAGCAGTAAACAACATTTTTAAAAATTTAAGTTAAGTTATTATCATTTTAAGTTATTTTTTGGGGTTTCAATTTTAAGCTTTTTTAAATCATGAGGGGGGTATTTTTTCAACAAAATTGAAATCAAAATTTTTCTTTGTTCCCTTTCCCTCAGAGGCACATTTCCCCAGAAACCTTTTGTTTTTAGAAAGGCAACCTGTAAAAATTGTCAGTAAAATTTTTTAAATTTAAATCATTGTCTCCATTTAGAATGAGTTTTCATCATGAAAAAAAAAAATCAACTATAAAGTTGAAAGGGGATTTTTTCTATCTACGTGTTTTTCATTGTTGTGTGTTTGTGGCACTGAATAGCCCAAGTGTCCCTAAATTCCCCTTTATTTATTGTTAAAAAATTAAAAACTTTTTTCCCCGTAAAAAGTCTTTGAAATTTTCAAACCCTAATGCTTTACTTTCCCAAAAAATTTTTGTTTAATAAATAATCAGACATTGTCTTTTCCGAATTTTCCCAACACATATTTTAGTGTTTGTAAATAAACATCCCTTATTCCCGTCCACTTTTTCATATTTTTTACCCGTGTAAATTAAATAAATAAGTAAAATTTTAACACAGTATGTAATTTTGGGGTGTTACTTTAAAATGACCAAATTTGCAAAATTTTGTTTGTATTTGTTGAATCTTTTTTAAAATTTGGGGCGAAAAAAAACCCTACAGGGAGCCAAAAGTTTCTTTTAAACCCGTGGTTTTTTTTTGGGCTTGTGACCGGGGGTTTTTTTCATTTGGCATTGGGGGATTCTCCTATTGTTTTTTTTTTTATAAGGAATTTTCATTGAAGTTTTTAAAAAAAAGATTAAAAGGGCAAATTTGAATTTAAAAAAGGACACCCCAAAAAAAATTTAAACCCCCAAATTTTACAAATTTGGAGATACAAGGGCGGGGAATTTCTGTTTTTTATGAGTTTTATTGGCAAAAAAACCAAATAAGTGTAAAAGGGGGGGGGCCCACCAAAAAGGAGAGAAAGAAAAATTTTGGGGTTCCTGGTTTTGGGAGACAACCGGAAAAATTAACAAAAAAGAAACAGTAGACATTTTAAAGGGGCAAAAGGAAAAATTTTTTTTTAAACCAGGTTAAAACGATAAAAATCCAAAAAGCCATGTGGCTTTTTGGGAATTTTTTCCGTTTTCTTATTAAATATCCACTTTCTTTAAAAAGTTTAAAATATTTTTAAAGTTTTTTTGGGGGGGGGGCCCCTTAAACAAATTTAAATTTTTTAAACGTAATGTTATGAAGAAGTTTTTTTCCCAATCCCCTTTTTTAAAACAATGAACTTTAAAAACAAATTTTACATTAAAGGGATTGTTTTAAATAAATCAAAATAATTTTTTTAAAAATGTAAAAAAAAAAAAGGGTTTAAAGGAAGAATCAGTGTTAAAAACGAAATTATTTTTTTAAAATTCGTCAATTTTGTATAATTAAAGGACGATGAAATTTTGGGGATGCTGTGTATTTTGAAATCTTTTTAGATTGTGTTGATTCTGGACAATCAAGGGCGTAGTCGGATTGTTACTCCATTTTAATGATTCGTGGTTTAGCCCCAAAAGGGTTTAGGACTTTTTCCCGACCATGTTGGGGTTGGGTTTTGGGATTTTGCCTCTGTCTTTGGTAAACGGGCGTTTCCCGCTATAAACTGTTTGGTTGCAAGTGTCCTTTTTTCCGTGATGACTGTACATGTTTTAGTGCAAACACTACTTCCCCTTTTGATTAACTCAAAATTCCCCCCTTTAAAAAAAACCCTTTTTTAAATTAAATATTTTTTGTTTTTTTTACCATTATTATTGGTTTTAAATCGTAGAACTTCCAACCTTTTCAATTTATTGCGAATGTTTTACACACTTTAAGATTTGAAAATTGAACTAACTTCTTCTTCAACTAAAGTTACAAATTTTAGGGAATAAATTTTTAAATTCAAACCACGCAGAAAATATTGATTACAATTACAACAGCAAATCATAGGAGAAAAAAAAAATAAATCAAAATTTTCGCAAAAACATATCACTCTGGTCAAAAAAAATTCAATGTTTCGCCCTTTCCCCCTCCCCCAAATAAAAATTCATAAACACTTTTCGATGAAACCCCCTCGCCCCCTTTTAAATATAGCTTGAAAAATGTGTGGGGCTTTAACCAGGGCGCCTCGTATTTAAAAAAAATTTAACCCCCTTTCCGCGTCTTTCAAATTTTTAAACCAAGCTTTTTTAATCAAACGCAAAATAAAATTTTCCCCGAACGCCTCTTTCCCTTTGCGTCCGGGGAATTTTAAACCGGGGGTCCCACTTTAATTACCGCGCCCTTAAAACACGGCGCTATTTACCCACTATGCTTTTTAAAAAGCATTTTACCATATGGGTTACTTATAATTCGCTGATTCTTAAAAGTTAACCATTTGTGTCACAAATTTTAAACCTCCTTTACATGAAAATGCATTTTAAATTATTTTGTTTTTTCCCCGTAATAACTTTAAAAACTCCCCTTTTAAAAGACATCAGTCTTTCAAAATAATTAATCTCCGCCCAATTTTTTTTTGTTCCCCCCGCCTTTCCCCCAAAAAGCCCGGGTTTATGAGAAAATGTCTCCTTTTAAAAATCACAAATAAAACGCTTTCAAAACAAAACTAAAAAAAAACAACAATACTAAAATTCCCAAAATCATTTCAACTTAATTTCCAGGGGAAAAAAATCCAAATTTTCTTATTTTAATCTTTTAAATAACGCCAGGGTCCTTTAACACAACAAAAATAACTCTTTTTTCCCAAATTACTTGGCTCTTTAAACCCCAAAATTTATTCCCAAAGAATAAAAACAATATAAAACTTTGTTTCTTTGCCCATAACCCATAAAATCTCAAAGAGTCAAAAACAATTTAAAAAATTCATCCCTTTTTGACGGGAAAAAAAATTAATAAATGATGTTGAAAAATTAACAATAAATACCAAAGGGACATTTTTAAAATTATCAAAACTTAAAATTTAAACGTTTTTTTTTCCACGCTTCTTGAGTAAATTTGAAAAGAAAATAAAACGTAACAACATTAAAAATGACCAACGGGTCATGTAATTCCAAAAACAGAAAAAAATTGAAAAAAAAATCGCCCAAAATTTTTGGGTTACTGATTTTTAACAAAACATTCCCCCTAAACGGTAAAAATTTAAAATATTCGAAAAAACATTCAAAACGTTTTGATTTAAGAAAAACCGCTTTTTCTTTTTATTTTGAAAAATAAAACCACAAAAATTTTCTTTAAAAATTTCCCTTCAATTTTTTTTTATCTCTCTCTCCTTCTTTTTTATTAAAAAAAATTACTTTATACATCAATCCCATTATATTATAAATTTTATTATTTTTTAATTTTTAAATTATTATTAATTATTATTATTATTATTATTTTTATTTTTTATTATTTTAAATTATTTTTTTGCCTTTTCAAATAATAAATTTTTTTCATTTTTTAAAATTATAATATATTGCCCTATATATATCTATTTTTTTTTTTAAATTTTCCCTTTTTCTATCTGTGACTCTTAATTTAAATATTATTTAGTAATATTTATTTTTTTTTTTTTAAAATATGGGTTTTTTGTCAAATTTTGGGGAAATTCACAATAATTTCAATTTTTTTTTTTCATATTTCAATACAAAAAAAAACCACTATTTCCACCTTAAAAATTTGAAATTAAATTTTTTTCCCCAAATAAAACTTTTATTCCTATCGGGTTCAAAATTTTTCACTTCCCAAAATTCGAGTCTCAAAAAAACTTTAATAGATGAAAACCCCCGGGCAACAATAAACTTTTCCCTTGTGTACCATGGTTGGGAAAATAAAAACATTTTTCACCCTTTGGTTATCACGACTCCAAAAAACATAATAAGAATCCTGGTCACGACACCAAAAAAAACCCTAAAGGGGGGAAAATTCACACATTTTGTAAGGGGCTTGTGACGAATATTTGGTGTTTTTAAAATAGATGGTAGTATTACCCCTTTGCTTTGTGTTGTAGATGGTTAAATTAATGACGAAAGAGTTAAAAGGGCCCCGGGATGAAAATTGAATGCACAAAAAATCAAAACATTCAAATAAAAGTCCAAAATTCCAAGTTTAAATTTCTTACATTTTTATTTTTTTGGGAAAAAAATTAAAAACCCAAATCATAAAAAATTTTCCAAATCCAAATCAAAAAGCAAGGCCCATAATTCAATCAGTTATAAAATTTCCCCCAAAATCCGTAAAATCAGTCCACATGTAAAGTCATTTGCCAAATAACCTTTTTTCAATATACGGGGAAAAATTTTTTCCTAAGTCCAAAAAAGCAATTAAATAAATGGGGGGGCCCAAAAAAAGGAAAAAAGGGTGGGGCACCGGGCCCTTTTTAAATGCAAAAATAAAAAGGGTAGAAAAACCCCCGTTTTTTTCCCAACACATTGTTTTAAAATCCTATTCTAAACTGCCCCCCAAAATTTCCCTTTTCCCCAAAAGGGTCATTTTTTTCCCGCCCCCTAAATAATCAAAGGTCGTACGCCTAAAAAATCCTACCCCCAAATAAAAAAAAACCTACCCCAAAAAAAATCGTACGCCTAAATGGGGAAAATACCAACTATAATTTAAAAGTTTTTATCCCCAAATACCAAAAAACCCGATCAAAGAAAGAAATTTTTCTAGTATTCAAATAATGACCAATATAAAAAATTCATAACTCTTTAAACCCCCTTGCTGTAACTAACTCTTTTACAATTGGACCCTTTTTTGAGACGAGGGGTCACTTTTTTTTAAAATCTTTTCCACCCGATTTTCCCTAACCCAATTGGTCATTTTCCCCATTTTTTTGCCCTCCAGGAAGAAACCGAATTAATTTGATTTGAAAAATATGGAGGCCTTTAAAAAAATGCACGGGGTTAAAAAAATTTTTAAAAGTTTTTTTTAGAGTGGAGTGATTCGGAAATACATTTTCTTTTTTTTTTTAACTAAACCACCTGTTTGAAAATTATAAATGGGAAATGGGAAATTTTCCCAAGGAAATATTCTCTAATTTGGGGCCCTGAAGGCACCCAACGTAATATTGTTTTTGGGCCAAGTTTGGGTCCGTAGAAACCCAACTTATATATCTGCTAATTTTGGGGTCTTATAGAACTATGACTAAAATTTCCCAAACCGTAGATTCACAACGAATGGGTCTGAAGATACCCCCAACTTTTAAAACTGCTAATTTTGGGTCTGATAATACCAACATATAATCTGCTAAGTTTGGGTTTGATAGATACTCAACATAAAATATCTGCAAAAGTTTGGGTCTGATAGAAACTCAACATATATATCGCAATTTTGGGTCTGATAGATACTCAACTTTTTATATCTGCTAATTTTGGGGTCTGATAGATCCCAAACCCTAATAAAACTGCTAAGTTTGGGTCGATAATACTCAACTTTTTAAATATCTGCAAAGTTTGGGTCTAAATAGAAACTCAACGTTTAATTTTGCTAATTTTGGGGCTGATAAAAATACTCAACGTTTATATCCTAATTTTGGGTCTGATAGTTACTCAACTTTATATCTGCTAATTTTGGGTCTGATAGAAACCCAACATATTATCTGAAAATTTTGGGTCTAAATCGAGCCCCCGCGTATAAAACTGCTGATAGATAATTTGAACCATCTTTTTGAACTGGATTATCCCCGGATGACTTATGTGCTAAAAATTAAATTTAAATTGACAAAAACATAAAATTTGGGGTTACTTTCAAATTCGTCATTTTTGAGAATAATGCCCAATTTTTCCCCACATTGCAAAAGCTCAAACATTGGTATTTCCTTTCAATTTAATTCAAAAGTCATTTTTTCAAAGCCAATCCATCCCACAAAAAACCTGAGACGAAGGGTGCTTTTTAAAAAAGAAAATGTGACCCATCGTTTCAAACCAGTTTATGGGCGGGGTGATATAATCATGGGCAATCCAAAAAAAAAAAAAAAGAAAAAAAAAGGGTGAGAAAAAATTAAAAGCAATTTTAAAAGGGAAAAGCTGCGGAAAATTCTCCGCATCCTCGGCCACAAAGGAAAAAGAACAAAAAAAGGAGCCCTAAACCCCTTCAAGAAGATACAGAAACTAAAAGTTGTCCTTTTTTGGACACATCAAGAGACAGGGCACCCCTTTAAAAAAAATTTTAGAAGGTTGTGGGGGGTTTAAAAAAGGGGGAAAGGAGACCAAGGGAAAAGATGGCCAAAGGCATCAACAAAGGATGAATAAGCCAGTGAATGAATGTGGAATTATGGGGCGGGCAGAATCAATTTTTTATTTTGGGGTTGCGGATGCCAAGCCAAGGGGAATAATTTATTTTTATAAGATTATTTTTAAATCTTTTATATTTTCCAGAAAGCTAATTTTTCATCCAAACTTTTAAAAAGATTTTTATGTCGAAATAAACCCGAATGCTTTAAAAATGGTTTTTAATCTAAATTTAAAAAGTTTGGGGTAAAAAAAGAACTTCCATTGAACAAAATCAGGTTTTTTTTTTTCAAAATTTAAAAAAAATGGGTTTTTTAAAAAATTCCTTTTAATTTTTCTTTAAAATTTTAAAAATTTTAAAGCATCTAGATATTTAATTTTTGGGAGATTCCCCGATTTGGGGGTAAACGTCACATTTAAATTTCAAGAAAAGAGTCTCAGGAAAACTTTCAATTTTTTAAATTTTTCTTTATTATTTTTTTTTTGCAGGCGGTTTTCCCCAAAAATTTTTTTTTTTTTTTTTTTTAAAATAAAATAATTCCTTTTTTCATCCCCAAGGGGGGAAAAAATTTTCCCCTTGGTCAAATTTCCAAAAGGGAAAACTGGAAAAACCCGGGGTCCCCCTCATTCAAAGGGGTGGAAAATGAGCAATACGAGGGGAAAAAAAACAACAAGGCGGTTAAAAACGAATTTTTCCCCTTTTTGGGTACAAGCAATGAACCCCTACCGCAAACCCCGCGTTTTTTTCTTTCCCCTTTTGATTTCTTTCCTTTTTTTTTTTTTTTTTTTTTTTGGGGGCGGAAAAAGAGGGGATAATAATTTTAAAACCCCATTTAAAGAAGAAAACCCGATTTCTCTAGCCCTCCCATCTTGGGGAGATTTGAGACATACAGAAGATAAATTAGAGGGGTTAGATAGCCAAAATTACTTTGCCCTTTTCCCATAAGACTGGGGAAAAAAGGTCCCAAAGATGCATGCCTTTACCGGCCTTTTTAAAGAGATCTCTCGTTACAATTTTCCCTCCCCCGGGAAAACAGATTTTTTTAAAAAATTTTGGCCCCAAAAACTCGTTTTTTAATTATCGATAGAAAAAAATCGCCCCCCCTAATATCTAGAAAAATCATCGAAAAATTTTTTGGAAAATTTCCCTTGGGAA
>NW_027623359.1:0-10130 GCF_034508935.2 Berghia stephanieae
AATGGATTCAATAGTCTGATGTCACGCAGCCCGGCAACGGCGGCCATCTTTGTTCTAAACAAAAAAAATCATTACTTTTTATTCTTCATGCTGGCAAGAAGTTTTCATATGTCTTGTGATCAGAATGTGTAAAAGTCAAAACATGATCAAATTTATGTGTTTTTTTTTTTCCTCTGGATACGCTTTTATGCTCGCGAGAGAAATATTTCATACGGGCGTCCGCCATTGTTCCGATAGTTTAGAACCAGTGTTACTTAGTTACCATGCGTCATTAGGAAGGAAGTGACGTTATGACTGTTGAAGAGTATTAAGCTCTCTACTCTTTTGGTTCCTAAACCCTTTGGAGTGTGAATGCAACCAGTCCTTTGCCTTCGAAGTACTAATGAAGAATCGTTTGCAAAAAGGTGGCATAGAGGTCTAACCGCAGCCATCGTTAACTTATAGCCTGACACTGACCAAAAATGACATCAAAAGACCAGTTTTTGGTCACAAAAGGACACAAATCGTGAGTCCCGTCCCCCCCCCCCCCCCCCACCTAAACTCCCAAGCAAGTAAAATACACAAGAAACCCCCCCCCCCCCCCCCAAAAAAAAAAAAAAAAAAAAAAAAACAAACACAAAAAACAACAAAAAAAAACAAAAAAAACACAAAAAAAAACAAAACAAAACAACTTGACCTAAACCAAACAAACAAAAAACAATAACAAATGCAAAATAACAACAACAAAGAACAAAACTAAAACAAAGTCGCAAACCCCCCCCCCCCCCCCCAAAAAAAAAAAAACAAAAAAAAAAACAAACAAACAAAAAAAAATCCTAAAAAAAAAAACAACGAAAAAAACAAAACAAAACGAAACAAACAAAACCTAAAAAAAAAAGACGAAATAACAATAATAATAATAATAATAATAATAATAATAATAATAATAATAATAATAATAATAATAATAATAATAATAATAATAATAATAATAATAAATCCGCTGTTGAATTCAAACGCATATTCTATATAAATGGAGCCAGTTTTGATAATATTATTGCTACTGATATGACCATAATGTGTGTGTGTCCCCGATCCAACCCCACCACGCTACACAACACAACCATTACACACTCACGTGTGTATGTGTGTATGTGTGTATCGATGCATTCCTTTCAATGCGACAGTTGTTGTGATCGGTTCTCTAGCAGTTGTTACAGTCCCCACCACTGTGTGTGTGTGTGTGTGTGTGTGTGTGTGTGTGTGTGTGTGTGTGTGTGTGGCGGGAGGCTTATTTATAGAGAGTTCAATTCGATAGGTTGTCACCAGGGCCTTCTAAAAATAGTATCGGGCCTGTCCAACCGAATTGCGCGAGTTCTCTGCTGGGCTTAAAATTTAAAACCCCGCGATATTTGATTGTCAACAAAGTTTGTGTGTTATAGTACACATTACACACCACAGTTACGCTGGATTACCTGTTGATACAATGAATTTATCGCGTCGTTTGTTATTATTTCTGTTCATGGATATATATTCATTGTGATTGCCAATCCCACCATGAGTGTTTGTTGTGTGTATCTTTTA
This sequence comes from Berghia stephanieae, assembly GCF_034508935.2. NCBI lineage: Eukaryota > Metazoa > Mollusca > Gastropoda > Nudibranchia > Aeolidiidae > Berghia > Berghia stephanieae. The sequence continues at coordinate 1,564 of NW_027623359.1, forward strand.
AAATCTAATTTAGCAATTGAAAAATAATTTAAAGGTAATTTAAAAACTATAGTGTCATCTTAGCCATCATCTGTCGTCGAGCGAAACTTTGAGCTGTTGCCTTGAGTCAAAACAAAACCGGATGATCTTGTTTGTACACATCAAAATGAAATTGTCATTGATAGTCTATTCTGTGATGTCAAAACTCCGGTTTCACCTGAAAAAACTCTGGTCTGGAGCAAAAAATTCCTGGTTCCGGGCAACTTCCGTCAAATTCCGGTGAGGTCAAATTCTTCCAAGGACGCCCCCCCCCCCCTTTCCAACCACCACATCATCATCACTGCCACTAGAATTATAACCATCATCACTACCACTACTACTGCAACCACCACCACATCATCATCATCACTACCACTACTAATACAACCAGCACCACATCATCATCACTACCACTACCACAACTACCATCACTATTACAACCACCACCACCACATCATCATCACTACTACAACCACCACCACCACCACATCATCATCACTACCTCTACTACTACACACCACGACACCACATTATCACTACCACTACTACTACCCCACCACCGCCACATCAACATCACTACCACTACTACTACAATCACCACCACCACATCATCATCACTACCACTATTACTACAACTACCACCAACACCACATCATCACTACCACTACTACTACAACCACCACCACATCATCATCATCACTACCACTACTACTACAACCAGCACCACATCATCATCACTACCACTACCACAACTACCATCACTATTACAACCACCACCACCACATCATCATCACTACTACAAACCATCACCACCACCACATCATCATCACTACCTCTACTACTACAACCACGACACCACATTATCACTACCACTACTACTACCCCACCACCGCCACATCAACATCACTACCACTACTACTACAATCACCACCACCACATCATCATCACTACCACTATTACTACAACTACCACCAACACCACATCATCACTACCACTACTACTACAACCACAACCACCACCACCACCATATCATCATTACCACTACTACTACAACCACCACCACCACATCATCACTACCACTACTACTGCAACAACCACCACCACTACATCATCATCACTGCAACTACCACTACTATATAGAACCACCACTAGCACATCAGCATCACTACCACTACTACTACAACCACCACCACCACATCATCACTACCACTACTACTACAACCACCACCACCACATCATTACCACTACTACTACAACCATCACCACCACATCATCATTACCACTACTACTACAAGCACCACCACCACATCATCATTACAACTACTACACAACCACTAACCACCACATCATTACTAACACTACTACTACAACCACTACCACCACATCATCACTACCACTACTACTACAACCACCACATCATCATCACTACCACTAATACTACTACAACAGCTACCACATCATCATCACTACCACATCATCACTACCACCACTACTACAACCACCACCTCATCTTCATCACAACCACCACCACCACATCATCATCACTACCACTGCTACTACAACCACCACCACCACCACATCATCATTACTAACACTACTACTACTACAACAACCACTATCACATCTTCATCATCACTACCACTATTTCTACAACCACCAACACCACATCATCCTCACTACCACCAGTACTACAATCTCTACCATTTGATTTTGGTGCTTTACTTCATTTGAAATAAGGAAACTTTGGGATTGTATTTGGCAATGTGTTTATGTATCATAGTATAATTCTAATCAGTTATCTATTTAGAACTATACAAAACGTAAACACAATGCCAAATACCATTCCAATTCCTTTTTCTTGTGTGCGGAAATTCCATTTCGGCATTGAAATTCCTACGAGTGGTGTCTGAAACTCATGTGAGCCAAATTTAAAATTGGCGTCTCTGTCTATTTATCTTAATTCTTAAAAAAAGCTCACCTCTCAATCAACATCAACATCATCTTGCTAGAAATTGTAAGTTACCATATTTAACACCATCAATACAATTCTCCTTCTCATCTCCTCCTTTTCATCAACCTCCATCCCCTCCACCTCATCACCATCATCATCATCATCATCATCATCATCATCAGATACCCCCCTCCAAAATTCTAACCATTCATTTAATCACGGTATTAATCAAAGTTGCATCATTCATTTTTTCATCATCAAATTAATCGCAATGACTGTATTAGTATTACCGTTATGAAGTGAAAATATTGAAATATCACTTGCCTCCTTACTTTCTCCGCCTCCTCCTCCTCCCCCCCCCCCCCCACCCTCTTCTTCTTTCCATTTGATTTCTTTTTTGGTCCGGCATAACTAAATGAAAGATAGAGGGGAGATGAACTATAAAAGACTGCGAAGAGAGAGAGAGAGAGAGAGAGAGGAGAGAGAGAGAGAGAGAGAGAGAGAGAGAGAGAGAGAAGAAACGAACAATTACTAAACGATATATATATATATAATAATATATATATATAATATAAATATATAGATATTATTGAATCGTGTTTGATACAAATATGGTACGAAAAGTGCTCGAATGTAGTAATGGAGCGAATATTATATTAAAATATTTACCACAATGTTTGGGGCAGTCTACAATCAATGTTTCAGGCTTAATTAAGCCTGAAACTTGATGTAGACTGCCCCAAACATTGTGGTAAATATTTTTAAATAATTATATATATATATATAAAATATATAATTATATATGTATATGTTATATATATATATATATATATATATATATATATATATATTATATGTATATTATATATATATATATATATATATATATATATTATATATATGTTATATTATATATATTATATATATATATATATATATATATATATATATAATATATATAGATAGAGAGAGAGAGAGAGAGAGAGAGAGAGAGAGAGAGAGAGAGAGAGAGAGAGAGAGAGAGAGAGAGAGAGAGAGATATGGGCGAACAACTAATAGAGCAGTAAAGTTAGGTGCCCCTAACGTAAACAATAACAAGTTGCTAGTGATTTCCGTTAGGGACCGGAACAATTTACGCACAATATAGGCCCTCCCAATTTTGTAGTTTGAGTTGTAGGCAATACACTTTCAGTATTGAAAATATGTTTACATAAAATCTAACAGTTGCAGAAATAATAATATAAGGCTAAATTATTATGAAAATCAGGCTCCGAATAATTCTCGTTTTGTTCACACCAGCGCAATAATTTGCTCTGGTCTAAAAATAGATAGACTGTAACTTTTGATAAATTTTAGAAAATTTTACCTTTTGTTCCATAAAATATCCATATCTAGACATTATTTGATGCATGATCGAGTATTTATGAATATGCGTTTCTTTTGCCACCTAACAGCCAAATTTTAAAGGTTATTTTTTTCTATTATTTACATTGGAACGTGAGCTGTCAAGACAGGAACATGTGGTTTGCCACGTGCTTCTCGACCTTTGTTTACGTTTTGGGCACCTAACTTTACTGCTCTATAGACACGAGAGAGAGAGTTGGTTCGAGCGGTAGTCTGTGCGCAGAACTAAGCCCAGCAGAGAAAGTGGGTCATGCGCGGTGGCTCTGCCTATCTCTTTTGGTCGCCTCGGTTGTCACTGATAACATCTCACGTCAAAGCTTCGTTGAGAGAGGGTATGTTATTCTTTATTCTTTCTCGATAAATCGTGTGTATGGTAATATTATGTGGACAAACTTATATACTGTTTAGGGGGAAAGAAAAGCCAACTTTTAAATCATTTTACAGATTAATATTGGGTTATTCAATTAGAATGTGAAACCTTCATAGTTACAACAGTAGCATCGTTAACATATAGCCTGACACTAGAACCCTCAAGGACTGGCAGTTTGACGTCATTTTTTTATGTTTGTGTAGCGTCTAGTGAGTTGTCGTTAGTAGTGCTCATGGAAACAAGTGATTTCATTGGTTGAACTGTTGAATACAACTCACGATTTGTTTTCTTTTGTGGCAGTGTCAGGCGATAACTTTACGATGGTACAACACGACGTATAGATAAATCGAATTTAACGTCACTCCGGCCTTTGTTATTGTTTTTTCCCATCCGCGTTTGTGAGTGATTCTCACTAAACTGTCTAAAAGTTCATGGTTACACATAGTTTTGTGTGTTGGTCCGTTATACTTCTGGATGGCAATGTTGTGAACGTCTTGGCCAAGTACATACTCATACTATCTATAGATAGATCGAATTTTACGTCACTCCGGCCTTTGTTATTTTTTTTTTTTTTTTTGCCATCCGTGTTTATGAGTAATTCTCACTAAACTGTATTAACCAGACTATAAAGGTTTAAGGTTACAAATACTTTTGTGTGTTGGTCCGTTATACTTCCGGATAGTAATGTTGTGAGCCTCTTAATCAAGCGCACACTATCTATAGATAGAATGCGTTTGGCCAAGGAGTTCACAGCATTGCCATCCGGAAGTATAACGGACCAACACACAAACTCTGTGTAACCATGAACTTTTATAGTCTGGTTAATGCAGTTTAGTGAGAACAACTCACAAACGCGGATGGCAAAAACAATAACAAAGGCCTGAGTGACGTCATCTGCATACTATCTATAGACTTGTCTTTTAACGTCATTTGTTGGTTGGTATCAGCGTCGCCATCGTTAACTTAGAGCCTGACACTGACCAAAAAATGACGTCAAAATGCCAGTCTTTTGCCACAAAAGAAAACAAATCATGAGTTGTATTCAATAGTTCAACCAATTAAATAACTTGTTTCCATGAGCACTACTAACGACAACTCACTAGGCGGTGCAAAAACCAAACAATGACGTTAAAATGCCAGTCTTTTTGGGTTTCAGTGTCAGACTATAACATAACGATGTCTACAGTGCCAGGCTAAAAGTTAACGATGGCTACAGTGCCAGGCTAAAAGTTAACGATGGCTACAGTGCCAGGCTAAAAGTTAACGATGGCTACAGTGTCAGGCTAAAAGTTAACGGTGGTTACGCTAAGACCCCAATATTATATGTGGTCAAATTTAAGAATTACAATGATATTTCATATTATTTAGGGAAAAGAAAAGCCAACTGTTAAATTCAACACGGATTAATATTGGGTAATTCAATTAGAATGTGAATCTTTCATGGGTACAACACAACGTATATGCAGGTCTCGTAATGCGCCTAGTTTAACACTGTTGTAATGGTAGCACGTCTGACCGGTAATCAGAAGGTCTGAGGTTCGATCCCCAGTCGAGGTCGACTGATTTTTTGGGATGTTTTTGTTTTCTTCTATTTTTTTTTCTTGCTTTGTCTGGCACCTTTCATACACACACACACACACACACACACACACACACACACACACACACATACACACTTGTTCAGATCTTTATCTTGTAATGGACAATGTTTTGCTTCATTTTTGAGATTTCCATTACAACAATGCGCCCATAAGAAAAAAAGAGCTTTTATATAGCGCAATATCCACTAAACGTGCTCAAAGCGCTTTACAGAGGGTCCCTGACCAACAGCAACACGTAACATGTAGCACGAGACATGACGCCTGTTAGGCGATATTACAATTTTTTCCTGACAGAGACAACGCTGTTAACGACCAGGTACTCATTTTACACCTGAGTACGGTGAGAGAATGTGAGTAAAGAGCCTTTTCCAAAGACTCAACTATGCGCCGAGCAAGGCTCGATCCCAGGACCTTCCGATCCGAAAGCGAGTGTCATACCACTAGACCACATAGCCGCACAAATCCTCAATAAGGAACTGGGTTAACAGACCTGCACATAAATGTACGTTTGTGCTACATAACAATAGGAAGCTTCAATTTAATCAATAGAGATAGCATTGTCTCTGTCGGAAATAATTGTATTATCACCTAACAGGCGTCATGTCTCGTTATTTATATTATATTACGCGTTGCTGTTGGTCAGGGACCCTTTGTAAAACGTTTTGAGCAAATTTAGTGGATATTGCACTATATAAAAGCTCAATTAAAAAAAATTGTTGCATAATATTGAGCAATGTGTGTGTGTGTGTGTGTGTGTGTGTTTTGTGCGTGCGTGTATGTGTTTGTATGTAAACGTGCGCGTATGTTTGTGTATGTATATATATATGTGTGTGTGTGTGTGTGTGTGCGTGTGTTCATCTGTGTTTGAGTATTTGTGTGTGTAAAAAAGAATGTTGATAATCTGGGACAGCTGTTCATGTGTGTGTCAACAAAATAACTTGCAAATATTTCAGAGAGTACATTTCATAACTAACCATCTCTTCCTCTTCGACTTAATTTCAATTATAAAATATCTATCTATCTATCTATCTATCAATGTATCTATCTATCTATCTATCTATCTATCTATCTATCTATCTATCTATCGATCTATCTATCTATCTATTTATCTATCTATCTATCTATCTATCTATCTATCTATGTATGTATGTATCTATCTATCTATCTATCTATTTATCTATCTATCTATCTATCTATCTATCTATCTATCTATCTTCTATCTATATATGTATCTATCTATATATCTGTCTATCTATTTATCTATCTATCTATCTATCTATCTATCTATCAATCTATCTATTTATCTATCTATCTATTTATCTATAAATCTATCTTTTTATCTATCTATCTATCTATCTATCTATCTATTTCTATCTATCTTTTTATTTCTATCTATCTATTTATCTATATATCTATCTTTCTATCTATCTATCTATCTATCTATCTATCTATCTATCTATCTATCTATCTATCTATCAATCGATTTCTTTCTTTCTTTACATATCTGTTATCAAATTATTATTATTATTATTATTATTATTATTATTATTATTATTATTATTATTATTATTAGTAGTAGTATATAGTAGTAGTATAGTAGTTGTATTAGTATAGTAGTAGTAATAGTAAATATAGTAGTAATTAGTAAGTATTAGTAGTATTTTTAGTTGTAGTAGTATAGTATTAGTAGTATATAGTAGTAGTGTAGTAGTAGTGGTATAGTTGTAGTTGCAGTAGTAGTTTAGTTGCAGTATAGTATAGTAGTATAGTAGTAGTAGTAGTAGTTGTACTAGTAGAGTAGTTGTACTAGTAGTAGTATAGCAGTATAAAAGTAGTAGTATATAGTAGAAGTAGAAAGTAGTATAAGTAGAAATAGTAGTATTTAGTAGTAAATAGTAGAAAGTAGTAGTAATAGTACTAGTAGTAGTGGATAGTATAGTAGTGGTGATAGTTGCATTTAGAAATTTAGTAGTAGTAGTAGTATAAAGTAGTAGTATTAGTAGTTTACTAGTAGTATGGTAGCAGTATAGTATAGTATAGTAGTAGTAGTAGTAGTAGTATAGTAGTAGTAGTATATAGTAGTGGTATTGTTATTATTATTATTATTATTATTATTATTATTATTAAATTATTATTATTATTAGTAGTAGTAGTAGTAGTAGTAGTGGTAGTAGTGGTAGAAAGTAGTAGTAGTAAAAGTATTAGTAGTAGTAGTAGTAAGTATAGTATAGTAGTATAGTAGAAAGTAGTAGTAGTGGCAGCAGCAGCATAGCACATAGTATAAGTAGTAGTATTAGTAGGAGTATGGGGTTAGTAGGAGTAGTAGTAGTAGTATATAGTATTTAGTACTACTACTACAACTACTACTACTAACTACTACTACTACTACTACTAGTAGTAGTAGTAAGTAGTATAGTAGTAGTTAGTGGAGCACACAGTAGCAGTAGTAGTAGTAGTAGTAGTAGTAGCAGTAGTAGTCGTAGTAGTTTTAGCGGCATTTTGTCTTAATAATAACGTTACTCAATATTGAAATTTTATAAATATTTTTATCCAAGCGTTGTCTTATCTTTAATTGTGTAGTTGGAGTGTGTTGTGTCATGGTTTAACTATAGATGTGTAATCACAAATTTGATACTCTGATAGACATTATATAATGTGTAATCAGATAAAGGAAAACAAAGCACCAATGACACATTGTGTTAATTGGCATTCCACAGCTTCCATTCAATGTACTCATGTCGTTGTCACTGTAATTACACATGTAAACATGAAAGCAGTCATTATCAGACAATCACACACATACAAACAAACACACACACTCATGTACGCACTCCTTTTGTTCATATGTGATTTTGTCAGCGCGAGCGAAACAACGAGATAATAATAATAAAAAAACAATAACAAAGGCCTGAGTGACGTCATCTGCATACTATCTATAGGGAATGAGATTACGGAAAGCAGCGTCCTTTTATTGGACGTCACCGGTGGAGAAGTTATTTGTAAACAAACCAAACTACAAGCCAAGCGCTCCAAATAAAAAAAAAAGATTTTTCATATTTTTGTACAAAAATGCATATCATAATCAATGTTTGCATTTTTGTACGAAAAGTGAATAATAAAATTTTTTATTTGGAGCGCTTGGCTTGTAGTTGGTTTTTTTACAAAAACTTTCCACCGGTGACGTCCAATCAATGGACCTACTTCCGCTAATCTCATTCCCTTA
>NW_027623360.1:0-7500 GCF_034508935.2 Berghia stephanieae
TTCTTTAAAATTTTTTTGGGGAAAGTAACCGCACAATCAAATATTCAAAGAATAAAGGCCGGGATAGAAGCTTTGAGGAGCATACCAAACCTTCACGAGACCAAAACCCGCAAAAGGAATTTTTTTTAACTATTTTCCAAAAAATTTTATTTTAAAAATTTAAAAATTTTTATTTTTTATTTTATTTAAAAATTTATAATTAATATATTAAATATTTTATTTATATAAATAATAATTTTTATATATTTTTAATTTTATATATATATTTTATTTTTTGGCCTTTTAAATAACAAAACCCATTTACGTCCAAAGCGCTTTATAAAAAGATTTTTAACAACGGCACACGAAACATTTGAGACAAAATGCCATCGTTGGCGTATTTTTTTTTTTTCCCCCGACAAAGGCAAGCTGTTAAAGTAAAGCCCCTTTTTTACCCCCGAACACGGTAAACAATGTGTTTAAAACCCCTTTTTTCCAAGGACGAAAAATACCCCAAAAACGGGGCCCTCGAACCCACCCCCCTTCCCCAATCCGAAACGGTTTCTCCCCAAAAACCCCTTTTTGCTGCACTTAAACTTTCCCCTTATTTTTTTTCTAATTTTTTTTCTTCCTTGGCCTTTTTTTGGGAAAAAAAAAGGCTGTCTGGGGGTCTATAGTATACCCCCGCTTTCCCAAAACGAAAGGTCCGGGGGTTCGGTTCCCTCCGAAAAGTTTTTGAGTTTTGAAAAAAGGATTTTTTACACACATTAAACTCGCCGTACCTGTAAAATTTTTTTTCCCCTATTTTTTCCCTATTTGCCCCCTTTTGGGGAAAAACCGATGATTCTCTCCACTCCGGCCCCAAAATTTTCCCAACCGTTTTGTAGGGGTTCCCAATTGGTTTCCCCGTTGAAAAAAGATTTTCCCCTATAAGTTTTTGTACTGTTGTCTAAAAAAACCCCCGACCGAACATCCCTCCTATATTAAAGCCTTTTTAAACATTTTCCCCCCAAAAAAACTTGAGGTCAAAAAATACCAATCAATTTTTTTCAAACCTAAGCCTTTTTGGGGAAAATGGGGGAACCTTTTCAATTTTCGGCCCCCCTTTTTTGGAAAAACCCCCCCGCACAAATAGATGCCCCGGTTTTCGTTAAAACCCTTCAAATCTCGTTTTAAAATTTATTTTTTAAAAAACTCAAATGTTCAATATTATTTTCATTTTTTTGTTTTTTTTTAAAAATTTTAAAATTCAAACTTTTTTCCTACACTTGTCTAAAGTTTTAAAAATGTTTTTTTTTTATATCCTGTAAAGCGCTTGGCCCCTGTAACACGGGTAAAGCGCTTTTATAAATGCCATTCATTATTTTTATTTTTAATTTTTTTTGCAGACCTGGTACTAAATCAAAAATTTCGTAAAATTAAAAAATTTGGGTCCTGTTTGAGCACTTCATGAACACTTTCCTTAGTCATTAAACATTAATTAAGAAGGAAATTGATGCCAAAATATCCCCCTTTAAAACCCCCCTCCTTACCAACTATAGGAAAATCCCCACATTCGTTACGATACAATCAACATTTTTTTTATTCCAAATTTTTTTTTTTACATCAAAAAATTTTTAACAGATAATGAACTTGGGTGATGACAAAAAAATTTTGGGTTAAAGAAATCTTTTATCGCAAAAACCTTACTGCTTTTTGGGTTTTTGATGAAAAAAATATATTTTGAGCTATTTGGGGTTGAATTTTAAAGGAAAATCCTGAAAATGGGGGGAAAGGGGGGGGGTTAAAGGTTTTTGATTTGTTTTTTTAATCATTGTTAAGTAAATTTTTTAAATAAAAATATTAAAGAAGCGACTATTATCTCAAAACTTTTTAAAAAAATTTTTTTGAATTTTTAAATACACCGAGCTGCTTTTGGTTCCCAGATCCTTTCTTCTTCGCTGATTGACTTTTACATTTAACCCTAACACCGCCCAAATTCCTAGTTAACCCCCCACTCAACCCTAACACCGACAATGTATTAACTCACCAACCCTAACCCGACTATATCCGTATTAACTCATTAAAACCCAAAAAACCCGACTTTTTCCGTATTAACTAAATTAAACCCTAACCCGATTTAATCCTATTTACCCGGGTTATTTTTTTCCCCCATCCCCATTTTTACATTTTTCTGAGACACATTATAGGCGGGGAAACAAAGCTAAGTTTTAAAAATTTTCATGTTCATGATAAATGAATTTAAAACCATCTATGTACAGCTCATTTTCAATAAATTTTTCCCAATTTTTAAAAATACAAACAAAAAAAAAAATTTAAAAAAAAAAAAAAAAAAAAAAACAAACCATAGATTTTTTTGGGGACTTTTCAAAAAAAAAGAAAATATTTTTTTAAAATGAGGGATGATCTAGAAAGGGAAAAATTCTAAAATTTAACTACCATTAAAAATCAAAACCAAAAAAAAACTAGCTTTGAATTTCGCCTGTAATTTTATCTTAGGAACACTCAATCCTAGAGATTTTTGCTGCTTTTCCAAAAGGGGAAAAAAAAAAAGTATTAAAAAGCACGTAACCCAAAATTTGATATTTTTTTTTCAACTATCATTAACGCAAAAAACAAAAACAAAAACAACAAAAACATGACTTTGATACGAACGCCTATTTTTTTAAAACCCGAAAAAAATTAATAAAAAGGCATGGGTAAAAAATAAACCCCGGGTAAACTACGGATATAGTCTGTTTTGGGTGAGTAGTTAAAGCCGGTTTTTATGGCGTGGTTGGGGTTTTTGGGGTTATTGAGCCCGTTGTTAGTTTTTTAAAAAAAAAATTTTAAAAAAAATGTAATATCGCCTAACAGGGGTCATGTCTCTCTTCCACGTTTAGTTTTGGTTTTTTGGGGCCCGGACCCCTTGTAAAGCGCCCTTTTGAAAACACCTAACAAAAGCTCAATTTAAATTTTTTTTACATTTAAAAATGTCGTCAGTAGTGTTTAAGGAAATAAAAAAGATCCCTTGATGCTTTGCGTTTGGCTGAAATTCTCTCAACATTTCCCCCCCGGGTTTCCCCGTACCTATACACAAAACTAGGTTTTTAAACCTTTAACTTTTTTATCTTATTGATAAATTGAGAAATAATCATTAAAATGGCTGACTATAAAAAAATAACAAAAAGGGTCAGTAAAAAACAATTTCGTTCCATCTACTCTTATACCAAATAAATAAATGAATAAATAAACCCTTTTTATCAATTTTGAAACGTTTAAAGGGGTTTTTTTTTTTTTAAAAAAATTATTAGCAGAAGAAAAGGGTTTTTAACCGAAACCTACATAGCGTGAAACGAACAATACAATTGCTTCTACCCTTTGAAAAGGGCCTAGCCTAAACCCTTATAATTTTTCCCCCAAATCTAAAAAAGCTAGCCAATCAAATGCTGGATGGACAAAGGGTTTAAAAAAAATATAATCTCGAATCACCCGGGGGCGATCTCGGTCCCCTTAAAATTTTGAACGAGTGCTCAAACCAAATGAGCTATCGTGACCCTTCCCCCCATTCTACCCCACTATCATAATACATTAATAAAAGCACATTAATAATTATATTTTAAGGGGGTTTAAATTTAAGCAATGCAAAAAATTTTGGGTTTTGGTTTCTTTTACGTAATAGCAATTGTCTTGTCCCAATGGGGGTTAAAAAACTTTCCGCCTTTGTTGTTTTTGTTTTAAAAATGAAAAGTTTTTCTTTGGTTTTTTTAGTAAATAAAAAAAAAAACCAAAAAAAAAAAAAAAAAAAAACAATACCGAAAAAACCCCCACAAAAAAACAACAATCCGAAAAAACACACACAAAAAAAAAAAAAACCAATACCGTGAAAAGACACATACAAAAAAAAAAAACAATCCCGGGAAAAACACAACACAAAAAAACAAAAACAATACCGGAAAACACACACACAAAAAAAAAAAAAAATTACCGAAAAAGACACCCAAAAAAAACAAAAAAAATTACCTTAAAAAACACACACAAAAAAAACAAAAAAAATCCCGTGAAAACACAACACACCAAAAAAAAACAAAACAATACCGTGAAAACAACACACCAAAAAAAACAAAAACAATACCGTAAAAAACACACACACACAAAAAACAAAAACAATACCGTGAAAACACCCACACACAAAAAACCCAAAAACAATACCGTAAAAACACACAAAACAAAAAAAAACAAAAACCCCCCGTAAAAACACACACACACAAAAAACAAAAACAATACCGGAAAAGACACACAAAAAAAACAAACAATACCGTGAAAAGACAAAAAACAAAAAAAAAAACAATACCGTAAAAACCCCCAACAAAACAAAAAAAAAAAAACAATCCCGGGAAAACACACCCACAAAAAACAAAAACAAAAACCGGGGAAAAAGGGACACACCCCAAAAAAAAAAAAACAATACCGTAAAAAAACACACACAAAAAAAAAAAAAAACAATACGTGAAAAAAAACACAAAACAAAAAACAAAAACAATACCGTAAAAGAAAACACAAAAAAAAAAAAAAACAATACGGTGAAAAAAACACACCAAAAAAACAAAAACAATACCGTGAAAAAAACCACACACAAAAAACAAAAAAAATTACCGTGAAAAAACCCCCCAAAAAAACAAAAAAAAATACCGTGAAAACACACACCCCACAAAACAAAAACAATACCGTGAAAACACACCCACAAAAAAAAAAACAATAGGGTGAAAACACACACAAAAAAAAACAAAAACAATCCCGTGAAAAACACCCCACAAAAAAAAAAAAAAATACCGTGAAAACACACCACAAAAAAAACCCAAAACAATACCTTTAAAACACAAACAACAAAAAAACAAAAACAATCCCGTAAAAACCCCCTCACCACAAAAAACCAAAACAATAGGGAAAAAAACACACACAAAAAAAACAAAAAAAATTTACCGGAAAACACACCCACAAAAACAAAAAAATACCGTGAAAACACACACACCAAAAAAAAAAAAAAAAATTTTAAAAGGGGGGTTGAAAAACACACACCCAAAAAAACCAAAAACAATACGGGAAAACAACACAAAAAAAACAAAACAATACCGTGAAAACACCACAAAAAAAAAAAAAACAATACCTAAAAAACCCCCAAAAAAAAAAAAAAACCCCCGGGGAAAAAAACACACACACAAAAAAAACAAAAAACTAACACAAAAAAAAAAACCTACCCTCCCTTCTTTGGGTTAATGATGTATTTTTTTTGTTTTACTAGGTAAAAAAAAAAAAACAAAAAAAAAAAAAAAAAAAACAAAAAAAAACCCCAAAAAAACCCCCGGGAAAAAACACACACACAAAAAAACACAAAAACAAGAAAACCAAAAAAGTACATATCCTGCCTTTGTTTTTAAAAAAAGTACCTTTTTTTGTGTTCCTTTTTGAACAAGAAAAAAAAAAAAAAATCAAGAAAGCAAAAAAAAAAAACAAAAAAAAAACAGACAAAATTTTAAAAAGTACCTTTCCACCCCCCCCCCCCCCCCCCCCCCCCTTTTCCCCCACCCCCACCCCCAAAAAGGGAAAACCCCCCCCCCCCCTTTTTCCCCCAAAGCCTCCCACCCCCAAAAGAAACCCCCCCCCCCCCTTTTCCCCCACCTCCCCCCCCCCCAAAAAAACCCCCCCCCCTTCCCCTCACAAAGAAAAAAAAAACAAAAAACAAAAAAACAAAAAAACCCCCGACAACAAAAATAATCCTTGAGATTTTATACGCAATATCCCCCGACAAAAAAAATTTTTTTTTGCTTTTTTAAATTTTTTAAAAATCTTTAAAAATTTTCTTTTTTAAAAAGGGGGGTTAAAAAACCCAAATTTTAAAATTAGAACACTGTCATAAAAACAATTGGAGGGTATAAGTAGAGTAGATAGTCTCTTGTCACGCTGCTTCATAGTTTTTGGGGTCGGGGGCCTGCGAAAAACAGATAGAAATACATTGGATTCAATAGTCTGATTCACGTCCGCCCAGCAACCAGCAGTTTTGGGTTTTAATACAAAGAAAATCGGTACTTTTTAATTCTTCAGGGCTGGTTACATCTTTTCCACATGCCCCATGGGGATGGGAATGTAAAAATTCAAAAAAATGATCATATTTTCAAAAGGGGTTTCCCCCTTTGGATACATTTGTAAGCTCGTCGGAGAAAATTTTTTTATAAGGCCGTCTGTGTGTGTGTGTGGTGTTTTGGTTTTTGTGTTTGTTGTTGTATTGTTTGTGTGTGGTATTTGTGTGTGTGTGTTTTGTGGGGTGTGGTTGTGGTTTGTTTTTTTTGGGTTTTGTGCCTTTTTCCTTTTCTCTTTTTTACTTTTCCCAAATAAATTTGGGAACCAGGTTTTTTTTTGCCATCACACTTTTGTGTTGTGTCCCCCTGTTTTTGGGCACAGGAAAAAAAAAACCCAAATTTAAAAATTTTCAAATGACTCAACACAAAAAAAATTGGAATCGTTTTGTTCGGGAATTCCCAACCCTTCAAATTCTGGTATCGATCTTGGGGGGAATCGTTTTTTTGGATTTTTCTACTAGTTAAAATGTTGAAAAGGTTTGAAAAAAATTTAACAACCCTCCCCCCCCCCCCCCCCTTTTCACAACACCACACACGCACGCACACAGCCAAACCCAGATCCTCCCCCTTTCCCCCCCCCCTCCTCTCTCTCTCTCTCTCCTCTTTTCCTTCCTTTTCTCTCTCTCCCCCTCTTTTGTTTTCAGTTTTGTATGTGTGTTGTGGGGGGGGGGGGGGGGGTTGTGCGCTTCTTTTTTATTACCTTTTGAAATTTCTCTTTGTCCCTTAAAAATTTACACAAATACTTAACGCACATTAATATAACCCAAAAAAATAGTCTCTCTCTCCTCTCCCCTCTCCTCTCTCCCCCTCCCCTTTTTCCTCTCTCTCTTTTCCTTCAGACCCATTAGGGCCGGGGGGCCCAGTTTGTCCCTTTTCTATAGGGATGGGGGTTAAATAAAATTTTTTATTTAAGTGGGTATTCTATCGAAAATTATATTTAAAATTTTTTTTAAATACCCAGCTTAATAAAATAATAAATATTATTTTTTATTATTTTTTATTTTTTATTATTTATTATTATTTATTTTTTATTAATAATAATAATAAAAAAATAATAAAAAAAATAATAAAAATTTAAAAATAAAAAAAAAAATTTTTTTATCATTAAGGGGGTTTCCTGATAGTTTATGAAGGAATATAATTTGCGATAGACTAGGCTTTCCCACTTAAGGGTAGCAAGCAATTTGTTATTTCAACCCCGCAACGCCCCCATAGAAAGGGGGCAAACCGGGCCCCTCGGCCCTAATGGCCCTAAAGGGGAAAAGAGAGAGAGAGAGAGAGAAAAGAGAGAGAGAAAGGGGGGGGGAGAGAAAACTATTTTTTTTGGGGTTTTTATAAATGTGCGTTAAGTATTTGTGTATTTTAAAAGGAAAAGAGAAATGCAAATGGAAAAACAAAGAAGCCC
>NW_027623361.1:7500-10198 GCF_034508935.2 Berghia stephanieae
GATGTACAAAATAATTCTGAATTTTTTTTAAAAAGATGTATATTGTGTCGTAACAAATTTGATGATTTTGCTGCAGGTGGTAAGGAGAGGGTTAAGTTGGGATGAACTATGCTGGAAACTTCAATTCAAAATCAAAGGTATTTTTAGGCAATTTCCAATAAAAGTCATACATAAAGGTACATAGATTTCCAATACAACTCATACATAAACATACATATATTTCCAATACAACTGAGACAAAACATACATAGATTTCCAATACAACTCATACATAAACATACATAGATTTCCAATACAACTGAGACATAAACATACATAGATTTCCAATACAACTCATACATAAACATACATAGATTTCCAATACAACTCATACATAAACGTACATAGATTTTCAATACAACTCGTACATAAACGTACATAGATTTCCAATACAACTCATACATAAACATACATAGATTTCCAATACAACTCATACATAAACGTACATAGATTTCCAATACAACTCATACATAAACATACATAGATTTCCAATACAACTCATACATAAACATACATATATTTCCAATACAACTCATACATAAACATACATAGATTTCCAATACAACTCATACATAAACATACATATATTTCCAATACAACTCATACATAAACATACATAGATTTCCAATACAACTCATACATTAACATACATAGATTTCCAATACAACTCATACATTAACATACATAGATTTCCAATACAACTCATACATAAACATACATAGATTTCCAATACAACTCATACATTAACATACATAGATTTCCAATACAACTCATACATTAACAAACTAGATTTCCAATACAACTCATACATAAACAACAAGATTTCCAATACAACTCATACATAACATACATAGATTTCCAATACAACTCATACATAAACATACATAGATTTCCAATACAACTCATACATTAACATACATATATTCCAAACAACTCATACATTAACAAACCATAGATTTCCAATACAACTCATACATTAACATACATAATTTCCAATAAACTCATACATAAACATACATAGATTTCCAATACAACTCATACATTAACATACATAGATTTCCAATACAAACTCATACATAAACCAACATAAGATTTCCAATACAACTCATACATAAACATACATAGATTTCCAATACAACTCATACATAAACATACATAGATTTCCAATACAACTCATACATTAACATACATAGATTTCCAATACAACCATCATAAACATACATAATTTCCAATACAACTCATACAAAACATACATAGATTTCCAATACAACTCATACATAAACATACATAGTTTCCAATACCACTCATACATAAACATACATAGTTTCCAATACAACTCATACATAAACATACATAGATTTCCAATACAACCATACATAAACATACATAGATTTCCAATACAACTCATACATTAACATACATAGATTTCCAATACAACTCATACATTAACATACATAGATTTCCAATACAACTCATACATAAACATACATAGATTTCCAATACAACTCATACATTAACATACATAGATTTCCAATACAACTCATACATTAACATACGTAGTAGGTATTCCGATCAACCAATCAAAATCTAAAGCTACAAATATGAAACTTTGAGTTAGTTCCTTTTTTTTATAGATGAAAAATACATACAATTTCTGACATTGCACAAAAACCTATAATATAAAAAAAGTAGTCACTCAAAGCCATTGGAAACACGAGCTGGAGTTTATCCCGGTTTCCCACAGCGTGAAACGACAATAGAAATTGCTTTCTCTCCTAACAACTCAACTACCCATTCACTGCTGGGTGGACAAGAGGAAGAGGAGGCGGGGGGGGGGGGGGGCAGAAGGAGAAAAAAACTCGACTGCAAACCCGGGATCGATCTTGTCCCTTTTTCGTGTGAAGTAATGCTCTATCAACTGGCTATCGAGACCCCCACAAAAATCTAAGTACAAATTCTCATTTTTTAAAAGATTATTTTATTTTTAAATTCACGTATATAGATAGTAAGCGCTTGGCTAAGAAGCTCACAACATTGCCATCCGGAAGTATAACGAACCAACACACAAAACGATGTGTAACATTGAACGTTTATAAATCTGGTTAATACAGTTTTGTGAGAATTACCATAAACGCGGTGGCCAAAATAAAAAAAAACACTAACAAAGACCGGAGTGACGTCATCTTCAGTCTATCTATAGGGTCCGATTCGTCCCTGACCTATTACCGTTTTTGTTTTTTCAGACGATGGGTTACATTTATAATCATTTGAGTCCTATACGACAACTCATTAAAATGACTTTGTGGGGCACATTTTCAGAATTTTAACATCAAGTTTTTTTTTTTAAAACGTGAGCTTTTATATAGCACAATATCCACTAAACGGCTCAAAGCGCTTTACCCAAGGGTCCCTGGCCAACATTACATTTAACATGCAGGACGTGATATGACGCCCTTTAGGCGATTTACAATTTTTGTTTCCCGACGAGACAACGCTGTAAGCGGCCAGGGACTCATTTTACACCTGAGTACGATGAAGAATGTGAGTAAAGAAGCCTTTTCCAAGGACTCAACATCCCGACGATGCCGAACCCAGGGGCCCTTGATCCGAGGCGGTGTCCCCTACACTAACAATATATAAACCCCAATTTAATCACGAC